>NC_064922.1:357875922-358176035 GCF_023897955.1 Schistocerca gregaria
GGAACCACAACTCGGTGGATTGCCACAGGAGAGATATCCCAGTGTATTTATTAAATGCCATACAGTACTCAAATACCAGCACTCAATACATTAATTACCACAGGCGTCAGTGTGTCCTCAAAGGTGAGGCAGAGAAATTTCTCGGGTAGTCAGAAAGATCAACTCCCACGACGCATTTTCTTATCACATTAAAAACTTAAAATTCTTAAGGGAAGTTATTTTATTCATTCTGGATGTTATTGGTCTCCGCAACTGTTATTCCATTACAGGAAATCGATTCACAGTTACGGGTACGAACCACCACCGGCTGTATATTGGGATGACGACAATGAAAATTTGTGCCGAACGGAGACTCGAAAAATGGTTCAAATGGCTCTGAGCACTATGGGACTTAACATCTATGGTCATCAGTCCCCTAGAAGTTAGAACTAGTTATACCTAACTAACCTAAGGACAACACACAACACCCAGCTATCACGAGGCAGATAAAATCCCTGACCCCGCCGGGAATCGAACCCGGGAACCAGGGCGCGGGAAGCGAGAACGCTATCGCACGACCATGAGATGCGGGCGACGGAGACTCGAAACCGGGTTTCCTGCTTTACGCGAGTGGTTACCGCAATCGTTTCGGCTATCCGTGCACGAATCATAACCAGAACCAAACTTCCATATCCTGTCGTCCATGTGTCATAACCTGCTCCCTTACGTTACATATATCCTCGTCCAGTAAGAACATATTAAATGAAATTCGAGGGCCCAATATTGGCGAAGAAATACGAAATAACAGGCCTGTCTTATTAAGGACGATGCAACATTCCTTCCAAAATGCATCAGTGTCCGAAAGGATGTTGCATCGTACTTCTTAATAACAGAAGCACTGCTATTTCGTATTAGTCGCCAATACCGCGCCCTCGACTTTCGATAAATATGTCCTTACTGGACAGGAATATACGTAAAGTACGAGAGGAAGTTATGGTACATGGACGACGACCTATGGATGTTGGTTCTGGTCGTGATTCGTGTACGGATAGCGATCGCTCGCGTAAAGCGGATAATCCTGCTCATGGTCCTACTCCGGCACAAATTTTCACTGTCATCATTCCAATATAGAGCCCATGGAGGTTCATATTTGCAACTTCGAACACATTCCCTGTACTTCTTGATGGCTGTAGCCACTGCAGTAGCTGCGTCTTCTGACAGTCATACGTGTCCGAAGGAAGAATACACCGTACTTCATAACTTTGGCAGTAAGATAAAGCTTCTTAAAACTGTGTGTGACTCGATGCGTTCTTCATAAGCTGTGCTTGTTACATGAGTCAGTTAAATATCCTGTAGCATACATGTGATACATGAAACAGACGAGCTAGTTAATGAAATGAAATCGTTCCTGCGTATCATGTACCGTGTAAAAGATGACGCTTCAATTTATTAAAAATAACAGGCATATCACAACTGTGTATTCAAATGCACACGATTTTCTGTAGTCTTCTTTAAACAACAGTAAGACATTTCATCAGTGGACCATATGAAACGGCAAGGAAGGAAACAGTTATTTAGGAGCAGCAGTGAAATTGATTGTTCTTTCATTTTCTGTATGAACTGATGGAACTGTAAGTTATCTAAAAAATTACAAACTTTACTCATGCATCAAATTTTATAAGTCAAAAGTTCATCTACTCCATGTTCAGGAAGTGAGGGTTAAGAGCAAAACAGGTGTCTACCTATACTGTCCTGCTTGAGGTTTGTAGTTTATCGTTATTATCAGCCAGCTAAGCTGTGTCCAGGGTGCAGAATAATCTTTTTGTTATAGCGTACAAACCACGATTTGTAAGTTCTCTTATTCCATTGGCAGAGTTATCTCAGAATTGATTTCGTAACTTTCCAAACAGTATATCCCAAACTGGGGTTGCTTACATTAAATCCACTTGTCCACCACCCTTGAAAATTTGTGCCATCCAAGATACACCGTGTGTGGTGGTTCTGTATAGAGAAAAAAGGAGTTTTCGCAACGTTCCTGTGTTTCAGATGTCGGATTTTCTAGCCTCCAGAGGGTAGCTGCCCCTGCCTTATTGTTACCGAGTACCGGCTGTAACATCGTACGCACGAAATAAACACCAAAGCTGTTGAAAGGCACCTATTTCAGGAGAATATTCTAAGCTGAAACGTTGTGACTTTCAAGGGGGAAAAAAACTTCTCTCAAAAAGCCCACAAGGTTTCATGGGAAACTACTCGATTGAAACACATCTCGATTTAGTCATACATATCTCGCAGCCGATAGATACAGAAGAACAGATAATACCGTTTTGCTAAGACATTCGATGCTGCAGCACGTCGCTGACTACCACACAACTGGTGGTTATAATAAAAGAAGCTATTCACAGTGGTTCAGTGTGGGGAGCGCAACTTAGTAAATATTCTGATTAGTGGGCAACCGATTTTGGCTTGAGTAAATTAGTCCCGATTTTGGCCACTAGATGAAAATGTGACGCAGTTAATGGAATAAAGACATACAGAAATGTTTCCAGTTGTAATGGATTAGGGTGTGGGGAGCGAAACTTGGTAAATATTCTGATACGTTAGTGCGCAACCGATTTTGGCTTGAGTAAATTAGTCCCGATTTTGGCCACTAGATGAAAATGTGACGCAGTTAATGGAATAAAGACATACAGAAATGTTTCTAGTTGTAATGTATTAGGAACAAGACGTGGGCAGAGAAAGTCAAACAATTGAGAATCGCATATGTTGATTTTATTACTCTTAGTAGCCGCTTACACAGTTTGTTCAATACGAGAACTGGAGATGTCGACAACGTGCTGTACAGCGTCAGATTTTCACCTCTTGCCCAAAACTGGTACTAATTTTGTTCGAGCGTAAATCGGTCCCGCATTAATGCATTAGAATATCTACTAAGTTTCGCTGCCATACGATAATTACAGCCAATATCGGACTCCGTAAGTAGCTGCACTGTAAGTATGATCATGCGGAGTATCTCCAGAAGTGAGCGTTTGTCCTGTCTGTTTAACCCTTATTTAGTCAAGCTGTGTTACAAACCTCTTTTCTCCCCAGTGCGGTTCAATACCCCATGATTAACTGCTTGTTCTATCAATTTAATCTTAGCGTTCTTCCGTAACATCTTCTAACAACGCTACCACAACAAAGGTCAAAAATTAATTATGATTGAAGTGTTGCTCACGCTGCTAAATATTGCATTTCCGGGCAAGAACAAAGTTATGTTATGTGGCAGGTAGGTGTCATTAGAGCGCAGTTAATAAAGTTATTTCATGAAATAATGGATAAACTAGGCACTCATCTTTTCGTGTTTCCCACGCTGGTCTCGTTGTGAACTCATGGCTCAATCGTCGAAAATCTAGGTAGTGATGTTTCCAAGCTCGGATGCAAAGAGGCCTAGGTGTTATTCTGCGATATTCAAAAGTTTTATAGATGTTTTTCATAAACCATTCTTGAAGATTAAACTTTTGCAAGTTAGGAAAATGGTGATGTAAAAAAGTAATCAGCACTCCTAATTTAAGTTACACTTCTTTTTTATTACTTCTGTTGCAACATCACTTCACAATATAAAACATACTTGAAAATATCTTCCTCACTGTTAAAATTCACATTTTATAAACTGACTACAATTTGCGTCTTTTCAACATGACGACCAAGACTTGACTCTCCAATAACCGCTTATGCGCCCAAAATACAGAGTTACAAGTACATCAAAGATCATAGTCACAAAAGAAAGAATACACATAAGAAGAATATCATTGCAATATGAACATATCGACGTATCAAAGTATCTCTACATTAATGAAATCAAATCTGAATGTTGTCACAGAAATATGTTAACTATTTTACAGAAACACATTAGAATATTGCTGGTATCGAGAGGTTGAGGTGAGATGCCGTGATGGTTACTTAATTCAAGTACCATTACAATCTTTAGACCGGTCAATAAAGAAGTATTGCTTGCGGTGTTGATGTAGTCAATGTTTGATTCTGTTAATAACAGCCGGCCGGTGTGGCCGAGTGGTTCTAGGCGCTTCAGTCTGGAACCGTGAGACTGCTACGGTCAAAGCTTCGAATCCTGCCTCGGGTATGGATGTGTGTGTTGTTCTTAGGTTGGTTATGTTTCAGTAGTTTTAAGTTCTAGGGGACTGATGGCCTCAGATGTTAAGTCCCATAGGGCTCAGAGACATATGAACCATTTTTTGTTAATAACAAACTAGCCTGAAGCTTTTTGACAGGGACAAGTGTTAAATTATCCTCCAATAGGCCAGATGTGGCAGTTGCTATTAATGGGCACCAGCTGCTTTTCACGCACGGCGATAAAAGTCCGGAGCTGAACATAACTAACAAGGAGACAGCACGACCGTGGGGTCCGGGATTTGTCCGAATTTTTGTGTGGTGAAAGACGACCCCTAACACCTCACGTGGTTAAAATATTAGGACGCACTACTCGGAAAATCCCGAGAAAAATCGATCCAAAGTTTGTTAGGTGCCTTATGAGTATAAAATGTTAGTCCATTGCCGAGACGCGGTCTGGCATACATCGTTAGCGCTCGGACCCTTACGCCAGAGGTCTTTGGTTCGATTCCTCCTCCGGCACTTCTTTTTCTGTTGCTTGCAAAATTGCATTGCATTGTTACAGGAGATTCGGGAAATTAAGTCCCGGGAAGGTTGTATAAAAATTCATTCTATAATTCACCATCAATTATCGTCACCAATATTCGAGACATGAGTCAATATGCCTGGTTTGCCTCAAAATTTTCAGAAACTTGAAACGTTTTCGTATATGTTAATGGGGCGTGTTTTTGTACAGATGTATTCCACACGCTCTGTGATTGTAAAAAAATCCGCTTTTATATGTTGCGCAAGATATCGCAAAAATTATTGCTTTGTTTTTACGAGAATTACCACTGCAGTTCTTGTTTATAATTATTATATGTATAAAAATTGAATTTTTCCGAATCGACTTTGTTATTCTGACGAAAAACCCAATGTTTCTCCTCATATACTTTACACTGAAAAATGGAAAACCCACCCCCAGGAATTGTGTTGTTGGACAAAAAGAAAATAATTTTTATTCAATAATGTAACTAATTTGTTAACGATAATGTGTCGGTTTGGGAAAGTTTCTGAATAATTGGTGGATTAACAAAAGAAAATGAAACAGAAGAGAAAAAAAGTGCCGGAGCTGGAATAGAATCCCAGACCTCTGGCGTAAGAGTCCGAGCCCTAAACATCTAGGTCAGACGCCGGCTCGGCAATGGACTAACATTTTATACTAATGTGGCACCTAAGAAACTTTGGATCGATTTTTCCCGGGATTTTCCGGGTAGTACGTCCTAATATTTTAACCATGTTAGGTGTTAGGGGTCCTCTCTCACCACACATAATTTCGGACAAATCCCCGACCCCACGGCCGTGCCGTCTCCTTGTAAGCGTTTTCATTCAAGTAGTGAACTGTACACCTAAACGAAATACGTAAACAAACGATTCTGACGGGCAGTACGAAATGCATTACGCGCAGTGACACAGGATTTCTCAAATCAACCACTGTTCGCCATTCATTTCGTCATCTGACCTGTCTCGTAGGTTGAATCGCATTACGGCAGTTTCGCAGGATTGTCCGGGATTGCTTAATGGGCGTAATGGGCTGTAACCGCAGTCATTACGGCCGCCGGCTGCCGGCCGCACTCCAACGCAATCGCGCCGCCGCGTCGCCCCCTGCTGAGGTCGCACGGCCGTCGCGGGCGCGTACTGCGTGGCTCCATTAGGCGGCCCCTGCCACGTAAGGCCGGGCCATTACTTCATTAGGACCGGCTGGCCGCGCCGCGCAGGAGGGGCCGCGCGCGTGAGAGTCCGAGCGTGACGCACGGCTGCCGACCCGTCCGAGCACGGCGCGCCCTCCCACCTCTGCATTTGTACAGAGGGCGTTTCACACTTCCTGTTACGGGCTTCTAGGGGCTACAGAGGGGATTCATCAGATACATCGTAAACAAACCCGCGACGAGACATGTACCGTTTGGATGATATATACACTACTGGCCATTAAAATTGCTACACCACGAAGATGACATGCTACAGACACGAAATTTAACCGACAGGAAGAAGATGCTGTGATATGCAAATGATTAGTTTTTCAGAGCATTCACACAACGTTGGCGCCGGTGGCGACACCTACAACGTGCTGACATGAGGAAAGTTTCCAACCGATTGCTCATACACAAACAGCAGTTGACCGGCGTTGTCTGGTGAAACGTTGTTGTGACGCCTCGTGTAAGGAGGAGAAATGCGTACCATCGCATTTCCGACTTTGATAAAGGTCGGATTGTAGCCTATCGCGATTGCGGTTTATCGTGTCGCGACATTGCTGCTCGCTTTGGTCGAGATGTAATGACTGTTAGCAGAATATGTAATCGGTGGGTTCAGAAGAGCAGACAGCAGCGCAGACAGGAGCGCCAGCGATGGTGTACTCAACGACAAACCTGGGTGCACGCCGGCCGGGGTGACCGAGCGGTTCTAGGCGCTACAGTCTGGAACCGCGTGACTGCTACGGTTGCAGGTTCGAATCCTGCCTCGGGCGTGGATGTGTGTGATGTCCTTAGGTTAGTTAGGTAAAAGTAGTTCTAAGTTCTAGGGACTGATGACCTCAGAAGTTAAGTCCCATAGTGCTCAGAGCCATTTGAACCATTTGAACCTGGGTGCACGAATGACCAAAAGTCATTTTTTCTGATGAATCCAGTTTCTGTTTACAGCATTATGGTGGTCGCATCCGTGTTTGGCGACATCGCTGTGAACGCTCCTTGGAAGCGTGTATTCGTCATCGCCATACTAGCGTATCATCCGGCGTGATGGTAAGAGGTGCCATTGGTAACTCGTCGCGGTCACTGCTTGTTCGCATTGACGGCACTTTGAACAGTGGACGTTACATTTCAGATGTGTTACGACCTGTGGCTCTACCCTTCGATCCCTGCGAAACCCTACATTTCAGCAGGATAATGCACGATCGCATGTTGCAGGTCCTGCACGGGCCTTTCTGTATACAGAAAATGTTCGACTGCTGACATGGCCAGCACATTTCCAGATCTGCCACCAATAGAAAACGTCTGGCCGATGGTGGCCGAGCAACTGGCTCGTCGCAATACGCCAGTCACTACTCTTGATGAACTGTGTTATCGTGTTGAAGCTGCATTGGCAGCTGTACCTGTACACGCCATCGAAGATATGTTTGACTCAATGCGCAGGTGTATCAAGGCCGTTTTTACGGCCAGAGGTGGTTGTTGTGGGTTCTGATTTCTCAGGATCTGTGCACCCATACTGCGTGAAAATGTAGTCACATGTCTATTCTAGTATAATATATTTGTCCAATGAATGCCCGTTTATCATCTGCATTTATTCGTGGTGTAGATATTTTAATGGCCAGTAGTGTACTATTCTTCAAGTCACCATCCCCTTTTCTCAACATATACTAATGAGGTATTGTTAGAAAAAGTTTTTTAACCGGCTTCTGAAACCGCATACTGATTTTGCGCTGAAACTATGTTTGAAAAATTTTAAGTAAAAGAGACTTCATAGGCAAAAGGGCATAATGAATGCCCAGCTTCGTACCTATATTTTACGAAGCTAGCTTACATGAAAGTCGTGGGGTACCTCCTACTATCGTGCCGGACCTCCTTTTGTGCAGAGTAGTGCAGCAACTCGATGTCGCATGGACTCAACAAGACGTTGGAAGTCCCCTGCACAAACATTGAGCCATCCTGCCTTTATAGCCGTCCATAATTGCGAAAGTGTTGCCGGTGCAGAGTTTTGCGCACTGTCTGACCTCTCGATTGTGCCCCATAAATGTTCGATGGGTTGCCAAATCTTGTGCTCGAAATGTCCAGGATGTTCTTCAAACAAATCGTGAACAGTTGTGCCCTGGTGGAATGCCGCTTCGTCATCCAAACATACTGTCATTGTCCGGAAACATGAAGCAATCCATGAATGGCTCCAAATGGGCGAACACAGCCATTTGCAGTCAATGACCCAGTCCATTCCATGTAAACATATCTGACACCATTACGAAGCCACCACCAGCTTGTCAGCTGGTTGACAACCGGGGTCCATGGTTTCGTGGGGTCTGCGCCACACTCGAACCGTACCGTCAGCTCTTACCAACTGAAATCGAGACTCAGCTGACCAGGCCTCGGTTTTCCAGTCGTCTAGGGTCCAGCCGCCCAGAGGAGGCGCTGCAGGAGATTTCGTAATATAAGCAAAAGCACTCGGCCTTGAATGTCTGCTGCCATAGCCCATTCACGCCAAATTTCGCGGCACTGTCTTAAAGGATGGTTCAAATGGCTCTGAGCACTATGGAACTTCACTTTTGAGGTCATCAGTCCCCTAGAGCTTATAACTAGTTAAACATAACTAACCTAAGAACATCACACACATCCATGCCCGAGGCAGGATTCGAACCTGCGACGTAGCGATCACGTGGTTCCAGACTATAGCGCCTAGAACCGCTCGGCCACCCCGGCCGGCTCTTAAAGAATACGTTCATCGTACGCCACACATTGATTTCTGCTGTTATTTCACGCAGTGTTGCTTGTCTATTAGCATTTAAAACTCAACGCAAATGCCGCTGCTCTCAGTCGGCAAGGCCGTTGTCCACTGTGCTGTTCGTGGTGAGAGATAATGCTTGAAATCTGGTATTCTCGGCACACTCTTGACACTTTGAAGTTCAGAAAATTCAGTTCCCCTATCGATTTCTTAAATGGAATGTTCCATGTGTCTATCTCCAGTTACCATTCTGCCTTCAAAGTCTCTTAATTCCCATATCCTCGTCGGACTCTTCACACGAATCACTGGAGTACAACTGATAGCTCCACGCTTTTGTTGCTTGTGTACGCGTTATTACCACCATCTGTACATATGCATATCCCTATTCCAAGGCTTTTGTCATCTTAGTGACTTAATCGTGGATAAGAGACTCCTTTTTCATATTATCACATCACAAATACCATTTTATTTGTTTTAAAGTACTTAGTAACGGGATAATTTTTGTACAGCATTGTCATAGACAATAACAGTAGTGAGTAAGTCCATTATCTCTGCCTGTTGTGCAAGCTGACTTTTCATATACTTTCTGAAACGACCAACATATTTGGCATTGTCGCCTTTAATTGTGATTTACCTAATGTTACTACGGTCTAAGGTGCTTACATAAATTAGGAAGTGCAAGTAATATCTCAAAATACGGTGAGAGATGATGGCCTCAGTGATATACTAGGCAAGAATCGAAACCTACATCCTAACCTATACATTTCGCATTTATGTACTTCTTTGTATTTTATATTCATATTTAGCATTAAACTTCTCTTCAGCAACAAGTAACTGTAAATATTACGGCTGAAAGCTATAAATTACAAGCAACTGATGGCAGTGAAATATTTTCATCAGTAGTAAACTACATTCTTCTACTTCTAGTTCTATACTATTTCTTTTATTGTGTGTTTATATTTGCTCATTAATTATTAACTTTTGCCAACAACAGGGTGGTGTAAATACTACAGTCATAAGCAATAAATGACAACTTTACAATGTCAAGAAAAAACTGGAGAGGGAAATGAAAGATTTGCTAAATTGTGACTCCTTACAGTCAGACGAGGAAACGGATCACCAGATACTCAGCGCTACCGCCTCATAAACTTTACTAAACAAAAACACTATTGTCACCTTGATAAGAAACCTAAACGCTCAATTGGGCCTAGTCAATTAAGCATGCGTGAGCGTAACAAATCTCAATGAATTTACAATTAATGCTCAGTTGATTGGGGAAAACTTTTAATACCACGGATAAACTTAACACCATCTGATCCAACCAAGCCTCTTCTACTGACAAAAAGCCAATTTCCTATTAAAATTGCGTTTGCGATCGCTACAAATATGGCACATGGACAAACTCTTCAAAGAGCAGGATTGTACTCAACAAATCCCTTCTTTACTCAGGGACAATTGTATGGAGCCTTTTCAAGGGTAACTACTTCAACTAACATTTTTGTAGGCCTTAAGGACAGTTAAAAACAAAAAGTACACTAAATGATATTCTTATTTGAATTACCGTTTACACCGAGGTATTGTATTTTTCTGTAAAGAATTTTCTTCAAAATTACGTGCATGGATACGTACATACAAGAATGTATCAGAAATTTACGATTATTATTTCATATCGTTCGGCTCATTTGTAAAGACGTTTTGTCTTCATTCCCGCAGGTTCCCTATCCCTACGACTACCTTTTTCCAAATACTGTAATTATTGAAAAGTATAAAAGTGCGTAAGTTTCGCACGGGTGGCCCGGTATAAAGTAAATACGGAGATCGGATCACTTCTAAATTTCCCACTTCTCGGTACGCTTACGAACTGAGAAGAACGCGACATCCTGACTTCCTGCTGCAATTATGACATCACTTAAGGACTACCATTTTCGTCTGACTACAGCAACGGCTGCGAGAAATTGGTACGTTCGAATGTAGGAGAGTTGACTGCGGTGCTCCACAGACGGTCTGGCTTTCGACTTTCCAGAAGACGTGCGTTGTCACTTAGAAGAGAAGGCGACGACGGATACTCTAAGCGTTACCCATGACGTAGGCTCTTTAGAGCGCCCAGGACAGAGCACGTTAGAATAAATTTCTTTATTTCACGTCTATGATCACAAACTTGTTAGCTCCTCAGTCTAGCGATTTCGGTCAACAATTACCATTTTCATATCTGTTTTACAAACATGTCCTAACATAATGGAGTCATAGTAGCATCGCCAAAGGATAAACTCAAAATCAGTGCTCTCATCGTCACACGTACATGAAATATGGTGTATACTAATTTTGTTAACAATACTACTGTTTTGAACACGTCAGAGCTTGTGAAACAGAGCTCATTGTCTCCCCTGTGTGCTACCGTCAAGAGGGAGATATGAAAGCCATCCTACCTCCAAAGTAATGTTACGCCCAAACGGTGCATATGAGGTAAGCATTCATCAAAAACATGTCCACAAGTTATATAAATCATATTTCAGCTTATAGCGAAATGCAAGGCATTGAAACTTTCCTCGTGTCAATAATCAATGTGTTTAGACTCGAAAAGAATAATTACTCAGTCATTAAGCCAATGAGATCGTAACGTGATTTACGCTACTATACAAATCACAATACAGATTCTTCCACATCAGCATTCCATAACAGCATCCAGTGACCTACACTTCTGCTCATGTAATTTGTTTAGTACGAAGAACAGGGTAGTTATTATTAATGTACTGCAATAGCAGCCTAGGACTGAATCATCTAACTATTCGTATCATGACTGATCATCGATATGAAGAAGCCTATAGCAACAGGTGCGGACAAGATGGCTAGCATGGAAGTATGGATTTTACCTGCGATAAGTGGACGAATTAGGTAGAGGGAAGATGTGATACAAATGACTTGCATATTCTTCTCAAAACAGTGAAAACAAATCACAAAGACGACGTGAGTGTATGTAACATGAAGCGAAGTCCTAGAAAAAGGCACGAAATTACGTGTGTTCGGGACACGTGTTCCAGTAAGGCAATAATCTATTTACAGAGCATGAGAGGACGATAAGTTGGAATCGATATTGCAACAAATCGAAAAGATATTACTCGATCCAATAAATAAGCTTCCAGTGACCAGTCTATGAGCCCTTGTGTCACCATGCGCAAGGATGTCATTTCACGTTATAATTCTGCAAGTTATGTATGCAGAATGATTACAAAATATCTGTGAATATTTAGAACACTCGATTGAAACAACCTACACATCGCCCATTACTCACCAAGATAAGTAAGTGTAAAGATCTCATCCAAACTCTTCACCCGTGCGCGACTCCAGCTTCATTACACCGAAAACGACAACGGAATGCAAACACAGAAACGGGATGGCGAGTAATCATTCGAACTATACGGCCTCGTGACTAGATACCCTCGACCGTTCTCCATTGGCTGAGGTCCCCACCATCCCGCCAGAGATACATTCTACACTGGAGATACGTAGAGATAACCCCCAAAGAATTTGGCTTGAATAATCGATGCTGACCATAGAATGAGCTTGAAAAACGTTGCAAGGATAAACTCGCGATTTTAGAAAGCAAAAATGTGGGCACATATGAAAATGTAACTGAACCGGCAACTTTCAAACTTTCAATTAACACTTGATCTGTTGTAGAGAAATGAATATCGTGAGATTTGCTGTGTGGAAAGTCGTACAGGAATATTAAGTACACCGCTACCAGGAATGCAATAGCGCATAATAAAGCAAAAAATTCGTGAAAAAGGTTTATAACTAAAAGAGCATCATATGAACTTGCAGCTATTATAGTCAATTAGCAAAACAAAATTAATATCGTAAGAAGAATGTTTTTATCAGTCGCCTGTCCTTTGACTGGTATGATGAGGCCCGCCACGAATTCCTCTCCTGTGCCAACCTCTTCATTTCAGAGAAATACTTCCAACCTACGTCCTCAACTATTTGCAGATGTATTCCAGTCTCTGTATTCCTCAACAGTTTTTACCCTCTATTGATCCTTCTAGAACCATGGAAACTATTCCCTATGTTTGTCTTAGTAGGTGCACTATCATCAAAAATGGTTCAAATGGCTCTGAGCACTATGGGACTATCTATGGTCATCAGTCCCCTAGAATTAGAACTACTTAAACCTAACTAACCTAAGGACATCACACAACACCCAGTCATCGGCACTATCATCCTGTTCCTTCTTGTTGTCAGTGTTTTCCATACATTTCTTCCTCTCTGATTCTCCGGAGAACCTCCTCATTTCTTACCTTATGAGTCCAACTTATTTTCAACATTCTTCTGTAGCATCACATTTCAAATGCTTCTGTTCTCTTCTGTTTCGATTTTCTCATAGTCCGTGTTTCACTGCCATACAATACTATGCTCCAAACGAACATCCTCAGAAATTTCTTCCCCAATTTAAGTCCTATATTTGATACCAGTAGACTTCTCTTGGCCAGAAATGCCTTTTTGTCAGTGCTAGTCTGCTTCTCATATCCTCCGTGCTAGGTCCGTCATGGGTTAATTTGGTACCTAGGTTGCAGTATTCCCTAACTTCATCTAATTCGTGGTCCCCAGATCTGATAGTAAGTTTCTCGCTGCTCTCATTTCTGCTGCTTCTCATTACTTTCGTCTGACTTCGGTTTACTCTCAGTTCATATTCTGTACTCATTTGACTCTTCATTCCTTTCAGCAAACCTTGTAACTCTTCTTCACTTTCACCAAGGATAGCAATGTCATCAGCAAATCTTATCATTGATATCCTTTCACCTTGAATTTTATTTGCACGTTTGCAAGTTTCATTTGTTTCTGTCTTCGCTTCTTCGGTGTATAGATTAAACAGAAAGACTAAATCCATGTCTCACGCCTTTTTTAATCTGAACATTTCGTTCTTGGTCTTCCATTCTTATTCTTCCCTCTTGATTCTTGTATATACTATATATTACCCTTCTTTCCCTATAGATTACACCTATTTTTCTCATAATTTCGAACATCGTGCACCATCTGACATTGTCGAACGAAAATAATTAGTAATTTATAACGGAAAGAAAATTAAGATCTAACATCTCGTCAACGTCGGAGCTACTGGAAACGCGGCACGCACTTGGATTCGGGGAAGTATGGGACAGAAAAAGGATACCGGCACTTTCCTTAAGCCATTTGGGGAAATCTGAAAAAAGGAAAAACTAAATCCAAGCTGCAGGACGGGATTGAGAGTACCCCTCTCCCCCTCCCCCCGCGTGGATGAGAGTACAGTGTGACAACTACTACGCTATCTCGCTCGGCGGAAAATTTATGTATCTCTCGACATACGCCAAATGCTTACGACGAAGATTTCTATTGATAGGAAGCAGTAGCAAAACAAAGGAACTAAGGTGCTATTAGCAATAAAGTAAACTGTAATTACGTAAACGGAAACAGTCGCCACAGTCCATAGTAGTCACCTTAAAACAATCAGTAGCAGCGAAACAACCACATCACAAAAACAAGAAAAAAAATACGAATCCTCTTCTGGGCAGTATTTCGTATCAGATTGCCAGTGTCTGCAAACGAAAAGGCATAGACATACTGTTTACTACTGACGACAAGATTGGGGAGACGTTCCTCACATCAGCAACACATGGAATCCACTTCACCATACGGGTGTGTAAAAAAAAAATCATTGTTTCAACTGTGACTGTTTCTACATAGCCAGATACATAGATCATTTGAGATTAGATTAAAAAATTACATGGCAGCACTAAAATAGCCACACACCCTCATGAAACAAAACACCATGTCAACAACATAAGTAACAGCATCCTACAAATCCAAAATAAAGACAAAATAACTAGACGTTCTTCAAACACTCCAAATATACAGACGCCAAAGGAAACAACCTGAATTCATCTTAAACGACAAAAATGATAAAAATCACAATAGTATTATAGCATCATCTCTGTTTTTAACAATAAACACTCTCTCTCTCTCTCTCTCTCTCTCTCTCTCTGTCTGAAACACACACACAAAAATGGTTCAAATGGCTCTGAGCACTATGCGACTTAATTTCTGAGGTCATCAGTTGCCTAGAACTTAGAACTACTTAAACCTAACTAACCTAAGGACATCACACACATCCATGCCCGAGGCAGGATTCGAACCTGCGACCGTAGCGGCCGCTCGGTTCCAGACTGTAGCGCCTAGAAACGCACGGCCACTCCGGCCGGCTAAACACACACACACCCCTCCCCTTCATATTTATCAAAAATTATTAGTTACATTACCATGACATTTCCCAAAAGAACAATGGAATGGCCTCATTTACAAATATACCAACACACCAACAGCTTGTACCCCCTTTCAGCTTAAGACTATATGAATATCAACTAAGAGCACAAATTGTATATCTATCTAGATATTTTTAAAACATAACCAATATATTACTCCAGCCTTTACTTACAGTGAAGAGTCAAAGAAACTTGTACACCTGCCTAATATAGCGTAGGGCACCAGCAAGCACGCAGAAGTGCAGCAACACGACATGGCATGGACTCGACTAATGTCTGAAGTAGCGCTGGAGGAAGCTGACACCATGAATCTGCAGGTCTGTCCATTAATACGTAAGAGTACGAGGGGGTGGAGATCTCTTCTGAACAGCACGTTGCAAGACATCCAAGATGTGCTCAATAATATACATGTCTGGGGAGGTTGGTGACCGGAAGTGTTGAAACTCAGAAGAGTGGTCCTGGAGCCACTCTGTAGCAATTCTGGACGTGTGGGGAGTCGCATTGTCGTGCTGGAATTGCCCAAGTCTGTCGGATTGCACAATAGAGATGAATGGGTGCAGGTGATCAGATAGAATGCTGACGTACGTGTCACCTGTCAGTCTTAACTAGACATGTCAGGTGTCCCATATCCCTCCAACTACACACACGCCCCACAACCATTACAGAGCCTCCAGTAGCTTGAACAGTCCCCTGCTGACATGCAGGATTTATAGATTGATGAGGTTGTCTCTACAACCGTACACATCCATCCGCCCCGATACAATTTGAAACGAGATTCGTGCGACTAGGCAACATGTTTCCAGTGATCAACAGTCCGATGTCGGTGTTGACAGGCCCAGGCGAGGCGCAAAGCTTTTTGCCGTGCAGTCATCAAGGATACACGAGTGGGCCTTCAGCTCCTAAAGCCCATATCGATGAAG
Source organism: Schistocerca gregaria (assembly GCF_023897955.1). Lineage (NCBI taxonomy): Eukaryota > Metazoa > Arthropoda > Insecta > Orthoptera > Acrididae > Schistocerca > Schistocerca gregaria. The sequence continues at coordinate 357,891,680 of NC_064922.1, forward strand.
TTTCGTTGAGTAGTTCGCACGCTGACATTTGTTGCTGGACCAGCACTGAAACTGCATGAAATTGTGGAACAGTTGCACTTCTATTACGCTGAACGATTCTCTTCAGTCATCGTTGGCCTCGTTCTTGCAGTATGTTTTTCCGGCCGCAGTGAGGTCCGAGACTTGATGTTTTACCGGATTCCTGATATTTATATTAAAAAATTAGAAACCCACCTCGACTGCGAAAGAAGCACCTAGTGTTTAGCTAGGTTTCGGCGTAGATAACTTCACCTTCGTCAGAACAGTAAAACCCACAGGTACCTAAGAAGACCTTTGCCAATGATTAAAAGAATACCATGGCTATACATTTATAAACAAAAAAGGGAAACACAAACAGTACATATGTACAAAGTCTAAACCGTTACTTAACTTAATGGTGTCACCTCCACCTCACACCGGCCTATGTTCGATGGGCCACGACCCGCCATACACTGCAGCTACACATGGTCGCTCACTTACACGCTCGACCCGCTACCTATGCACGTGCGCAAGACAAGGGAAGTTGATTGCGCATGCTCATACTAATACGTGAAAGTTTATACATGGGTCGTGGCTAAATAGCCCTTATATTCCCAACCATGGATCAACGTATTTCAAAAATAGAATGGATAGAATGAGTGATGAGCTACATAGGAGATGAAGCTTAAAAATAACCGCACACGGTTGCTTATGCTAGGAAAGAAACATCACCTGGATGGAGGCCCGGTTTTCTGGGAAATGTGCTGCAGTAGAACACAGTTTCCGTTCTACCACCTTTTACCTGAATGTTACAGTGTGCAGCACAGTCCTTTTCATTGGAGTAAATTACGAGTGCCGGCGGGAGTCGCCGTGCGGCTCTAGGTGCTACAGTCTGGAGCCGAGCGACCGCTACGGTTGCAGGTTCGAATCCTGCCTCGGGCATGGATGTGTGTGATGTCCTTTGGTCGGTTAGGTTTAAATAGTTCTAAGTTGTAGGGTATTGATAACCTCACATGTTAAGTCCCATAGTGCTCAGAGCCATTTGAACCATTTTTTTGTTTGTAGAGGTACGTGATTTATCGCCGCTAAAATTGTTCGCTGATACAACCATTCCTTGTTGACATGTTTTTCTCTGTAAACAGATACACATTTTAATGAATTTTTCCTTTGCTTTTTATTACGTCGCATAACTCATAGGTTGAAACGATTTTCCCGGAGTGCGGATTAACGCGATATCTGCCGTTTCCATGTTCGAGAATATTCTGGGACGTTCGAAAATAGTTTTTAACATTCGGAAATATTCGTAAAATCTCGCGAACATTCTAGAACAGCCTCGAATTTCTTCCCCAGGACAAATATAATATGCACTGAGAAAAAAATGAGCCGTAGACTGTAAAATGGAAACCGCTTAAGGGATGGTAATGCAATTACCTAAGGAACAAGGTGCGGTCCGTATGAAAGCATTGATACCTCGAACTCTTCTCTAGAGGAACACGAGCGCACACCTACTGCACTCAGTCGTTCGGAAAACAGAGAAATGGAGGTTTCAAAAGAAGTACGAAGGGGTCGTACTGCGTTTCCTGACAGCAGAAGTGCGGGGAACGGGATTTCGTCGAAGAATGACACAAGTTTGCGCAGAGTTCTGCTTGTCCGCTGCAAGGGTCGTGGCGCGGGTCAAGCGATTCAATGAGGAACGGATGTCGTTGGCCGATGACGCAAGATCTGAAACGTCACACCGCATTAACGGTGCCATTGTCCAGTAAGTGGATGCCCTCACTGTTGAGTTACGGTGGCAGCCATTGTCCCAGGGCTCCGATTGAGTGTCGGACTGCAACGGACGTGAAGTGCTCTCCTTACACGTACGCGCTACATCCTTTTGCTCTTCTTTTGTGCCCTTCATTTCCCTATTTTCAGCACGAATGAGTGCAGTGGGCAGTCTACGTACGCACGTGCTTGCTCTGTCGTCACATGGATGTTTGCCCATGTCCCTCTAGCGCCTACTTTGGGCCGTGAGCTCTCTTAGAGGGATCGCACTTTCTTTCATAGCCAGTGCCACACGATTCCTTCATCGGTTTTCATTTTACAGTTGCGGGCATTATTTTCGATGCCCCTTGCACATTGATCCGAAAGATATAGAAGATGTCCGAATGACCAAAGTCATGGTGACCGAACACATATCTCCACATAACAACAGCTACCAGCGCAAAACCACTTCAGAGCAAAACGGGAGATCATCGGTAGCACAAGACAGAAAAAGTAATTTCTTGAAAAGAAGGTACTGCTTGAAACTGGAGAGGTGATCACTCATATATATAGTTTCACACGTGAAGAGAAATTACTCTACTGAGGACCTCGGTTCTGCAGATTGTTTTAGAATCTTGTGATGCCAGAACTCTCCCCGTTACAACATCTCCACTTCGTAAATTTTTCTAGATGACAGGAGGCTCACTCTCAGTTGATACGAACTAATGATATTGGTCCAAATGGCTCTGAGCACTATGGGACCTATCTTCTGAGGTCACCAGTCTCCTAGAGCTTAGAACCACTTAAACCTAACCAACCTAAGGACATCACACACACCCATGCCCGAGGCAGGATTCGAACCTGCGACCGTATGGGTCGCGCGGTTCCTGACTGTAGCGCCTAGAACCGCTCGGCCACACCGGTGGCTAATGCTGCTGCTCGCTGTCATTGTATACTTTTGCTATTCTCCTGATTTAAGTCACTGCTCACCTGGCTTGTTCAATGGTTATACCCGGATATACCTGTCCAGACATGATCAACAACCCACAAACGCTTCTTAGCCAATGGCTGCTTCGAAGCTTGCTAAAAGTCAACATTTAAATTGGGCGCCTTCTAGAGGACCCATGTATAACCCTCATTGATATGTTGATTCTAAACATTCTTTGATGCAGACACCGTCTAAGAAATGTCTACGTGCTATTGATAATATCTGGCCAGTTGAAACCGATATAGCTTTTAAACAGTTCAGGTTTCGGGACTTTGAAGTTGTTACTCAGTTGTCGGGTTATTGATTCATCGATGTCTTGATGCTTATGTCGATGTTTACAATTATTTTATCCATTATGGAAAAGCTTTCAACACTTTTCAGCAAGAGAAACTGATGCATACCTTAGGTGAAATGGGGCTGCATGGTCGTGACATTCTGTTCATTGGAACTCTGTACTGGAACCAAAGTACTGGTGTGCATTCGTTGGTCAGCTGTCAGTAGAAGTGACGATTAAGAAGGAGTTCGCCAGGTCATACTCTCCCCATTATTTTTCACCCTCTGTTCTGAAAAGATTTTACGAGGTGCTTTTGATGAAAATTATTAAGGAATGGTGGCTAATGGATCAATAACATGCGATATGTTGATGACACTGTCTTACTTGGAACTTTGCTGGAAGCTCAGCAGGAGCTACTACACATAGATATTGAAGACGCCAACACTGTGTAGTTACGTTTAAACGTCAAAATTGATGCTTGTCAGCAGAAACCAAAATGAAATTCAGGGCACTCTTGCATTCTGTAGTGATAAATCGAAAGCCTATCGCGACTGCGGTTTATCGTATCGCGACATTGCTGCTTCCGTTGGTTGAGATCCAATGACTATTAGCAGAATATGTAATCGGTGGGTTCAGGAGGGTAGTACGGAACGCCATGCTGGATCCCAACGGCCTCGTATCTCTAGCAGTCGAGATGACAGGGATCGTGCCACCACGTCTCGATCTCTCAGTCAACAGATGGGGACGTTTGCAAGACAACCACCATCTGCACGAACAGTTGGGCGACGTTTGCAGCAGCATGGACTATCAGCTCGAAGACCATGGATGCGGTTACCCTTGACGTTGCATGAAAACAGGAGCGCCTGCGATGGTGTACTCAACGACGAACCTGGGTGCACGAATGGTAAAACTTCATTTTTCCGGATGAATCCAGGTTCTGTTTACAGCATCATGACGGTCGCATCCGTGTTTGGCGACATCGCGGTGAACGCACATTGGAAGCGCGTAATCGTCATCGCCAGGTATCACCCAGCGAGATGGTATGGAATGCCATTGGTTACACGTCTCGGTCACCTCTTGTTCGCATTGACGGCACTTTAAACAGTGGATGTTACATTTCAGATGTGTTACGACCCATGGCTCTACCCTTCATTCGATCCCTGCAAAGCCCTGCATTTCAGCAGGATAATGCACGACCGCATGTTGCAGGTCCTGTACGGGCCTTTCTGGATACAGAAAATGTTCGACTTCTGCCATGGCTAACACATTCTCCAGATCTCTCACCAATTGAAAACGTCTGGTCAATGGTGGCCGAGCAACTGGCTCGTCACAATACGCCAGTCACTACTCTTGATTAACTGTGGTATCGTGTCGAAGTTGCATGGGCAGCTGTACCTGTACACGCCATCCAAGCTCTGTTTCACTCAATTCCCAGGCGTATCAAGGCCGTTATTACGGCCAGCGGTGGTTGTTCTGGGTACTGATTTCTCAGGATCTATGCACCCAAATTGCGTGAAAATGTAATTACATTTCAGTTCTAATACACTCCTGGAAATTGAAATAAGAACACCGTGAATTCATTGTCCCAGGAAGGGGAAACTTTATTGACACATTCCTGGGGTCAGATACATCACATGATCACACTGACAGAACCACAGGCACATAGACACAGGCAACAGAGCATGCACAATGTCGGCACTAGTACAGTGTATATCCACCTTTCGCAGCAATGCAGGCTGCTATTCTCCCATGGAGACGATCGTAGAGATGCTGGATGTAGTCCTGTGGAACGGCTTGCCATGCCATTTCCACCTGGCGCCTCAGATGGACCAGCGTTCGTGCTGGACGTGCAGACCGCGTGAGACGGCGCTTCATCCAGTCCCAAACATGCTCAATGGGGGACAGATACGGAGATCTTGCTGGCCAGGGTAGTTGACTTACACCTTCTAGAGCACGTTGGGTGGCATGGGATACATGCGGACGTGCATTGTCCTGTTGGAACAGAAGTTCCCTTGCCGGTCTAGGAATGGTAGAACGATGGGTTCGATGACGGTTTGGATGTACCGTGCACTATTCAGTGTCCCCTCGACGATCACCAGAGGTGTACGGCCAGTGTAGGAGATCGCTCCCCACACCATGATGCCGGGTGTTGGCCCTGTGTGCCTCGGTCGTATGCAGTCCTGATTGTGGCGCTCACCTGCACGGCGCCAAACACGCATACGACCATCATTGGCACCAAGGCAGAAGCGACTCTCATCGCTGAAGACGACACGTCTCCATTCGTCCCTCCATTCACGCCTGTCGCGACACCACTGGAGGCGGGCTGCACGATGTTGGGGCGTGAGCGGAAGACAGCCTAACGGTGTGCGGGACCGTAGCCCAGCTTCATGGAGACGGTTGCGAATGGTCCTCGCCGATACCCCAGGAGCAACAGTGTCCCTAATTTGCTGGGAAGTGGCGGTGCGGTCCCCTACGGCACTGCGTAGGATCCTACGGTCTTGGCGTGCATCCGTGCGTCGCTGCGGTGCGGTCCCAGGTCGACGGGCACGTGCACCTTCCGCCGACCACTGGCGACAACATCGATGTACTGTGGAGACCTCACGCCCCACGTGTTGAGCAATTCGGCGGTACGTCCACCCGGCCTCCCGCATGTCCACTATACGCCCTCGCTCAAAGTCCGTCAACTGCACATACGGTTCACGTCCACGCTGTCGCGGCATGCTACCAGTGTTAAAGACTGCGATGGAGCTCCGTATGCCACGGCAAACTGGCTGACACTGACGGCGGCGGTGCACAAATGCTGCGCAGCTAGCGCCATTCGACGGCCGACACCGCGGTTCCTGGTGTGTCCGCTGTGCCGTGAGTGTGATCATTGCTTGTACAGCCCTCTCGCAATATCCGGAGCAAGTATGGTGGGTCTGACACACCGGTGTCAATGTGTTCTTTTTTCCATTTCCAGGAGTGTATTTTATTCATTAATGTAATGAATCGAACTAATATTTCATGTGCTCTAGTTTGATGATCCTTCTCGAGGAGCAATGAAAGAACCCACAGTTATGGCCAGGTGAAAGTAGTTTCTTGTGGTTACAACAATTAGTATACTGGTCGAATCTTTTCTTAACCTAATTCATCTAGCGCCTACTGTTGCTCGGTCAGCGCACGATTCCATTCAGTACACTTCAACTTCTAAAACACTTTCGCAACAACAAAACCCCTTTTGCAGGCGTAGGGATGAAAATTATGTAATAAAATATATTTTTTCGTCGGTCTCGGCTGTGGCAACTAAAAGACAATGAACACCGATGAATGAAGAAAAAATAACAGGATAAATGCTAATCTCCATAATAAAATGGTGAAGCAATCTTGTTTTCTCCCATATTGTCATTAAGCTTCTCTATTTTGAAATTCTTCGCTGGTATCGATGCTCACAAACTCCGAGATAAGTCGCGGCGGACCGCGCTTGCGACTCTCCAGTGGTCTCACGGCGCGTAGGTGTACAGCGGTCTCCTCAGACCCAGTGCCGAAGCAGAGCACACGTGCAATCGTGACAGCCGCTGGGAGCAGAGTTCCTCTGACGGTGAGCCCGCCCCACCCAATGTGTGGCGGACAAGTGCTGAGGCCGGGCCTGCAGTCGGCGACAGCCCTGCGGCCGTCCTTGGCCCGGTTCGAGTATCGGCGCGCTCCGGCCGGGTTTGCCGTGCGAGCAACGGCTCCGCGCCGCGCCGCGCCGCTGACCTCACCTCATACCCGCACTAGGCCGCTTCTCCACTTTCTCTTGTTCCTCCGCTCCTACACATCAACCGTCGTGCGCAGCAATTTCTCAAACACCTCGCGCGACAGAATATCATAATACAGCTTTTACAGACAATGCTAAAGACTTCGATGTTCTCGTAGTTTCTGACAGAAACCTACATCTACATTTCTACATCTATATACAGGGTGGTCCATTGGTAGTGACCGGGCCATATACCTCACGAAATAAGCATCAAACGAAAAAACTACAAAGAACGAAACTCGTATAGCTTGAAGGGGGAAACCAGATGGCGCTATGCTTGGCCCGCTAGATAGCGCTGCCATAGGTCAAACAGTTATCAATTGTGTTTTTTTTTTAAATAGGAACCCCAATTTTTTATTACATATTCGTGTAGTACGTAAAGAAATATGAATGTTTTAGTTGGACCACTTTTTTCGCTTTGTGGTAGATGGCGCTGTAATAGTCACAAACGTACAAGTACGTGGTATCACGTAACATTCAGCTAGTGCGGACGGTATTTGCTTCGTGATACACTACCCGTGTTAAAATGGCTCGTTTACCAGTTGCGGAAAAGGTCGATACCGTGTTCATGTACGGCTATTGTGATCCAAATGCCCAACGGGCGTGTGCTATGTATGCTGTTCGGTATCCTGGACGACATCATCCAAGTGTCCGGACCATTTGCCGGATAGTTACGTTATTTAAGAAAACAGAAAGTGTTCAGCCACATGTGAAATGTCAACCACGACCTCCAACAAATTATGATGCCCAAGTAGGTGTTTTAGCTGATGTCGCGGCTAATCCGCACATCAGTAGCAGACAAATTGCCCCAGAATCGGAAATCTTAAAAACGTCGTTGTTGAGAATGCTACATCAACATAGATTGCACCCGTACCGTATTTGTATGCACCAGGAATTGCATGGCGACGACTTTGAATGTCGCGTACAGTTCTGCCACTGGGCACAAGAGAAATCACAGGACGATGACAGATTTTTTGCACGCGGTCTATTTAGCGACGAAGCGTCATTCATTAGCAGCGGTAACGTAAACCGGCATAATATTATAATATGCACTATTGGGCAACGGAAAATCCACGATGGCTGCGACAAGTGGAACATCAGCGATCTTGACGGGTTAATGTATGGTGCGGCATTATGGGAGGAAGGACAATTGTCCCCCATTTTATCAATGGCAATCTAAGTGGTGCAATGTATGCTGATTGCCTACGTAATGTTCTACCGATGTTACTACACGATGTTTCACTGCATGACAGAATGGCGATGTACTTCCAAAATTGATGGATGCCCAGTACATAGCTCGCCTGCGGTTGAAGCGGTATTGAATAGCATGTTTCATGACAGGTGGATTGGTCGTCGATGTACCATACCATGGCCCTCACGTTCACCGGGTCTGACATCCCTGCATTTCTTTCTGTCATGAAAATTGAAGGATATTTGCAATCGTGATCCACTGACAACGCCTGAAAAATGCGTTAGCGCATTGTCAATGCATGTGAGAACATTACGGGAGGCGAACTACTCGCTGTTGAGAGGGATGTCGTTACACGTATTGCCAAATGCATCGAGGTTGATGGACATCATTTTGAGCATTTATTGCATTGCTGTGGTATTTACAAGTAATCACGCTGTAACAGGATGCGTTTTCAGAAATGATAAGTTCACAAAGGTACATGTATCACATTGGAACAACCGAAATAAAATGTTCAAACGTACCTACGTTCTGTATTTTAATTTAAAAAACCTACCTGTTACCAACTGTTCGTCTAAAACTGTTAGCCATATGTTTGTGACTATTACAGCGCCATCTATCACAAAGCGAAAAAATGGTCCAACTAAAGATTCCTATTTTTTTACATACTACACAAATATATAATAAAAATGGGGGTTCCTATTTTAAAAACGCATTTGATATCCGTTTGACCTATGGCAGTGTCATCTAGCTGGCCAACCATAGCGCCATCTAGTTCCCCCCGTTTCGTTCTATGTAGTTTATTCGTTTGACGCTTATTTCGTGAGAGATTTGGCCCGGTCACGATCGATGGACCACCCTGTATACGCCAGTACTCAGAAAGCCACCTGGCGGTGCGTGGTGGCGGTTACTTCTGGTACCTCTACCTGATTCCCCCATCCACGTTCAATTTGTGAATGGCACGTGGAAAGAATGACTGTCGGTAGACCTCTGTATCAGCTATAATTTCTCGAATTTCCTCGTTGTAGCCATTTTACGAGACGTGTGTGGGAGTAAGTAATATATCCGTGTCTTCCCGGAGCGTACGTCCACGCGATTTCAATAGTAAACAATTGCGTGATGCACAACGCCTCTCTTGTAGCGTCTGCCACTAGAGTTTGGTTGAGCACCTCTGTAACGCTTTCGCGCCGACTGAACGATCCTGCGGCGAAACGCACTGCTCATTGTTGCATGTTCTCTATCTATTGCTTGTACCTGGTAAGGGTCTCAGAGTCATGGGCTGCACTTAAGAATCGGTTGACCAAGTGTCTTTAAAGTCACTTCTTTCGTGGATTAGTTACGTTTCCTTAAGATTCTTCCTAGGAATCTCAGTCTAGCATCTTCTTATTATTTGTTTTATGTGGTCAGATATATCTAGATATTTTACGGTAGATAGTATGCAGCAATTTGTCATAAATGGTGTAATTATACGGTAATGGATTTCTTCTTCTATTTATAGGATCCGTTCAAGAGTATTTTTTTCCACGCAAACGACTTACACCATGTGATCAAAAGTATCTGGACACCTCCAAAAGCAAACGTTTTTCATATTAGGTGCATTGTGCTGCCACCTACTGCCAGGTACTCAGTAGTCATTAGACATCGTGAAAGAGCAGAATGGGGCGCTCCGCGGAACTCACGGACTTTGAACGTGGTCAGGTGATTGGGTGCCACTTGTGTCATACGTCTCTACGACAGATTCTCAAACATCCCTAGGCCCACTGTTTTCGATGTGACAGTGAAGTGGAAACGTGAAGGGACACGTACAGCACAAAAGCGTACAGGTCGACCTTTTCTGTTGACTGACAGAGACCACCGAAAGTTGAAGAGGGTCGTAATGTGTAATAGGCAGACATCTAGAATAAGATTTTCACTCTGCAGCGGAGTGTGCGCTGATATGAAACTTCCTGGCGGACATCTAACCAGACCATCACACAGGAATTCCAAACTGCATCAGGATCCACGACAGTTAGGCGGGAGGTGAGAAAACTTGGATTTCATGGTCGAGCGGCTGTTCATAAGCCACACATCACGCCAGTAAATGTCAAACGACGCATCGATTCGTGTAAGCAGCGTAAACATTGGACGATTGAACAGTGGAAGAACGTTGTGTGGAGTGACGAATCACGGTACACAATGTGGTGATCCGATGGCAGAGTGTGGGTATGGCGAATCCCCGGTGAAGGTCATCTGCCAGCGTGTGTAGTGCCAACAGTAAAATTCGGGGGCGGTGGTGTTATGGTGTGGTCGTGTTTTTCATGGAGGAGGCTTGCACCCCTATTTGTTTAGCGTGACACTGTAACAGCACAGGCCTACTTTGATGTTTTAAGCACCTCCTTGATACCCACAGTTGAAGAGCAATTCGGGGATGGCGATTGTATCTTTCAACACGATCGAGCACCTGTTCATACTGCACGGTCTGTGGCGGAGTGGTTACACGACAATAACGTCTGTGTAATTTACTGGCCGACATAGTGCCAGGTCTCACCGACCGACATCGACACCTCTCCTCACCGCAGCACTCCGTGAAGTATGGGCTGCCATTCCGCAAGAAACCTTCCAGCACCTGATTGAACGTATGCCTGCCAGAGCGGAAGCTGTGATCAAGGCCAAGGGTGGACCAACACCGCATTGAATTCCAGCATTACCGATGGAGGGCGGCGAGAAGGTGTAAGTAATTTTCAGCCAGGTATCAGGATACTTTTGATCATGTAGTGTATCGTTTGGCACCCTCCTTCCTTCCCCTCTCCATGGTACACATTCAACCGCGTCATTTTTCGCTACTGATTGTACACAAAACTTGCTCTTGGGCTTTCATTGTCACTGAAACTGACCCACTCTTTTCCAATTACATTTTCATCTATGTCATCCCCACTCATTCGTTCAGTTAACAGGAGTGCCTTATACAGGGTGGTCAGAAAGTGTCTGAAAACCTTGTAAGCGTATTGCAGATTAGGTCGTACTGAGAAATAATTGTTAAGAAAAAGAATTCAATATGTTGGGCCGTTTCCGATTTAACTAGTATTGAAGTAGCCAATCAGGCTGTTGCGCGAGCAAAATTTGAGCGGCCCGCCAGCGATGGTGTCGCCAAACCTGTTCTTCGTTTGATTTCATAAAACGGACAAGAGAGCGACACAAAAATTGGAAGTGGGTGGTAGTAAGGATCAAAACTTAGTGAAAGGCTGAGCAATATAGGGCGCTGTCGCCTACTCTATGAGAACAACTGCCACTAATTCTATCTGGCGGGCCGCTTGAATCTGGACGCGCAAGGGACTGATGGCTAACTTCAATGCTAAATAGCTCGGAAACGAATTCTGACATTTATTTCTCAGCACAATCACCTTTATATCACCCCTATAAAATTTTCTAATTTTTCTTCTTAGTCGAACAGTCTGCGCGTCTGAATGACATGCTGACAGCACGTGTTCATTTTCCGTTACTGCCAGAAATTTTTCCTTGGTAGGAGGATTGGAACGTCATGACTGGCCTCGTTATGCTAATTTCGGAGCTATTTGAGAAATAGCCGCAACAAAGTCTGGAGCACTGACAACTGTCGAGAGATTGCTGTGCTGACATCATGCTCCTCCAAATCGCATTCGAATGACACCATATGACGTAGGGTGACACGAGGGCCGGTGACGTCGCGTGAGGTCTGGGACTGATGGCAGACTTTATTTTAATTTTATTTTTTATTAATTCTTTGACTGGAATCTCTGCTTGAAACTATAAGTGTGTCACATTGCCCAGAGACAAGAAAAGAACGCGATAGTATCAGATTGAAGCATTAGCTCTAAACTTTTGAAGCTGGCATATACACTCCTGGAAATTGAAATAAGAACACCGTGAATTCATTGTCCCAGGAAGGGGAAACTTTATTGACACATTCCTGGGGTCAGATACATCACATGATCACACTGACAGAACCACAGGCACATAGACACAGGCAACAGAGCATGCACAATGTCGGCACTAGTACAGTGTATATCCACCTTTCGCAGCAATGCAGGCTGCTATTCTCCCATGGAGACGATCGTAGAGATGCTGGATGTAGTCCTGTGGAACGGCTTGCCATGCCATTTCCACCTGGCGCCTCAGTTGGACCAGCGTTCGTGCTGGACGTGCAGACCGCGTGAGACGACGCTTCATCCAGTCCCAAACATGCTCAATGGGGGACAGATCCGGAGATCTTGCTGGCCAGGATAGTTGACTTACACCTTCTAGAGCACGTTGGTTGGCACGGGATACATGCGGACGTGCATTGTCCTGTTAGAACAGCAAGTTCCCTTGCCGGTCTAGGAATGGTAGAACGATGGGTTCGATGACGGTTTGGATGTACCGTGCACTATTCAGTGTCCCCTCGACGATCACCAGAGGTGTACGGCCAGTGTAGGAGATCGCTCCCCACACCATGATGCCGGGTGTTGGCCCTGTGTGCCTCGGTCGTATGCAGTCCTGATTGTGGCGCTCACCTGCACGGCGCCAAACACGTATACGACCATCATTGGCACCAAGGCAGAAGCGACTCTCATCGCTGAAGACGACACGTCTCCATTCGTCCCTCCATTCACGCCTGTCGCGACACCACTGGAGGCGCGATGTTGGGGCGTGAGCGGAAGACGGCCTAACGGTGTGCGGGACCGTAGCCCAGCTTCATGGAGACGGTTGCGTATGGTCCTCGCCGATACCCCAGAAGCAACAGTGTCCCTAATTAGCTGGGAAGTGGCGGTGCGGTCCCCTACGGCACTGCGTAGGATCCTACGGTCTTGGCGTGTGTCCGTGCGTCGCTGCGGTCCAGTCCCAGGTCGACGGGCACGTGCATCTTCCGCCGACCACTGGCGACAACATCGATGTACTGTGGAGACCTCACGCCCCACGTGTTGAGCAATTCGGCGGTACGTCCACCCGGCCTCCCGCATGCCCACTATACGCCCTCGCTCAAAGTCCGTCAGCAGCACATAAGGTTCACGTCCACGCTGTCACGGCATGCTACCTGTGTTAAAGACTGCGATGGAGCTCCGTATGCCATGGCAAACTGGCTGACACTGACGGCGGCGGTGCACAAATGCTGCGCAGCTAGCGCCATTCGACGGCCAACACTGCGGTTCCTGGTGTGTCCGCTGTGCCGTGAGTGTGATCATTGCTTGTACAGCCCTTTCGCAGTGTCCGGAGCAACTATGGTGGGTCTGACACACCGGTGTCAATGTGTTCTTTTTTCCATTTCCAGGAGTGTAGTTTATATACCAAGCGTAACAAACGATTGATGCAAGGTGCAACGGACACCTGGAATCTGAGAAAGTGCATTACATCTCTTGAAGGGAGTCCTCGTACTTCTGAGATTCGTGTCATGCCCTTTCGGATATCAGATAAATCGCTCCGTTTCCGCATTACAACTACAGAGTTTATCCGCGACCCCCTACACGCTTTATATACTCTCCACGGCCAATGCTAGCACCTGCCGTCTGTAAGTGGTTATTGCACGTTGACTTCCAACACGCGATGGTCACATTAATGTGACTGGGGAATGTAGAAACCAAAGAGATTACGGTAGAAAAAATGTGTTTCACAGTATCGAAGACGAAGCAAGTGGTCATCTCTCTTAGGGTATTCATTTTACAGCCCATGTTTTCCAGACATTTTTTTCTCATTTTAGACTATACTACCGTCTCTGAAAGTTGCCTACCCTTCTATCTTAGCAACAATAATACCGGCGCATGTGTTCCACTGTCGGATGTATCAGAACGATTTTCGCTTATAACTTTCGACTCCGTACTCGTATCCCTTACGTTAGATTCTTACATTTACGCTTCTGTATGATCCATGAAATTTTTTAAAATGATCACGGCATCACTCTTTGTATCGCCAGTGCTATTATGTTTCGATGTAGTTTACATTTAATTTTAATTGATATGTCCGAAGCTATACTAGTGGCGTTTCTTCTGTGAGTCATCTAGTGCCTATCATCTACTATTGGTATTTGCAGCCTTCTTTGTTTTTTCTGTGCTGGTGGATATAGCCACCAACTCATTGAGTATTTCATGCTATAGCCGTTACGAACAGAAAACGTTGTTTTAGCTCCAATTACCAAAGAGGCGATATTCACAGTGTATTTTTATGTGCCCCAATGTTAACGCAATCTCTGTTAGTCTTGTGCAGTACTCAGTTCAATGATACATAGTGATATTGACGACAAAACACCAAGCATAATTAATATTTACAGCATAGATTTTAGAGAAATGATTTCGGTTACGTGATAATAATAATTTCAAGTGGTTCAAAAGCCTGATACAAGTCTTTCGATTGTATGTCGTATCGACGTCTCGCGTATCCCTAATCTATCCCAGTTATCCAAACGGGGAAAATGGACCTACAATTTAATATGGAACACGAACCAAATGCCGTTTCTGGCGAGTCCTCACACCTTTGAGAGGTGAAGATCGGATTAAAGGCAGACTGAAAATTTTGCGTGGTCCGACTAGTATTCGACGCTGCGAACTCTTGGTTTCCAAGCACGCACTTTTCCACTAGACCACCGACTGGTTGAATTATGGTACATTCCATAATTACTGAACAAAATAAAATATTTATGTGTCGATCTGCTCACGATTGCACAGCATACGATAAGCATATGGAGTACTGACGTCGAGCAACAGTATTGGTCAGTGGATGCGCCCCCGTTACTTTGTAAGGTTTCGATTTGTGTTTGCGTACAGCCGTGTGAGCCAATGCTGCTGACACTCTAGTCTGGAGTGCTAAATGGCACAAGAAGTTTCTCAGACTTTGCTAAAACTAATATGTCACCCGCCAGAGTCCGACGAACGTGCCGGAGCCCATAGAACGACCGTAGCTTGCTTCCTCTATATTGATTCCCGCATAACGCGGGACACACAGCTTCCGTCGTACGCGGAATACCCTGTATACTAGCAGACACTCGTCCGCGTTCCATTCACTAGAGCAACCGAAGCAAAACCCCAAATTTTCGGTACAATACAAATATACCTTGTCATGCCATTTGTGCTGATTTACTGAGTATATTAGTGCCGCCCGAAACAAATACTGGAAACAAATGACTTTGAATCTTCCTGGCAGATTAAAACTGAGACTCGAACTGGGGTCCCGAGTTCGAGTCTCGGTCCGGCACACACTTTTAATCTGTCAGGAAGTTTCATATCAGCGCAAACTCCGCTGCAGAGTGAAAATCTCATTCTCGAAACATCACCCAGGTTGTGGCTAAGCCATGTCTCCGCAATACCCTTTCTTTCAGGAGTGCTAGTTCTGCAAGTTTCGCAGGAGAGCTTCTGTAAAGTTTGGAAGGTAGGAGACGAGGTACTGGCAGAAGTAAAGCTGTGAGGACGGGGCGTGAGTCGTGCTTGGGTAGCTCAGTTGGTAGAGCACTTGCACGGGAAGCCAAGGTCCCGAGTTCGAGTCTCGGTCCGGCACACAGTTTTAATCTGCCAGGAAGTTTCATATCAGCGCACACTCCGCTGCAGAGTGAGAATCTCATTCTGGAAACAAATGACTTTCATAACAAATCCGCGAGCTGTCGTATAGTCGGACGACGTTGGACAGTGACTGCAAGACAATGAAATTCTGCGTGCTGCATTTTCGTTCTGAAATTGTGATGTTGTACACTGGTTGGGAAGATATACATTACCGCTAGTCGGGATTTTACAGCAGGCACGAAAGAGGCTGGGCACACGTGCTGACTGTCACGTTTTCTCCACACGTTACTCATGCAGTATGAGATCATTCTCCGTTTGAATCTACTCGATTCATACTCATAATTGAAGAGGACGTGCAAGCCTACACAAATGATATGCAGATGACGCATTGCTCACCTCCAGAACGACACGCTGGGATTCAGGGATCTGGCTCTGATATTTCGCGCAATTTCTTCAAGGCTCTTAAGGGATCGCTTAGAGTGCATACTAGAGCGTGCACTTGTCGCACAGAAAGTCTATTGAGCATGCTGGTCTAGATGATGCTTTTGGTTGAAATATTGTTTTCCGAAAGTGTGTGGATATTAGACACCAAACAGAGTTTTACGCGCCTTAAATCAACTTTTATTGTTTATAGAGATGTCTTTAAGGCAGATTCATCCTAAATAATTAAAAGTTCAGTTCATTAGCGAAGATGCAAGCAATGTAAAGTATGGGCTATGTGCAAGTCCTGCGCGATAGTGTGCCTGCAAAACTCTGGAATCTTTTGTGTTTTTATTGTTTGTTTATGTTAAGAGCAGGAAAAAAAAATTAGAGTAACGACTGTTCCTTGACAAAGATATTACAGGTGGAACTTCATTTTGGATAAACAAGAACATTCGCTGCATCATTTCAAATTAACCATTCTGATATTAGCTGCGATGGACGTATGGAATCCAAGTTACAGCTAAACTGGATCACCGTACGTTCATTCCGAGTGCGTTACCTTGTCCGGTTATGAGCACGGGTTTCGCTGTGGCTCTATGAAGTAATACAATACTCGTATTTAACAGCGAAAGGTCACATACTGAAACTATTTTACGGGAATTTAACCTGAGGCCGCTTCGCAAACATATTAGGTGTGTTACACGAGAAACGAAAACACTGGAATTTTGCACCAAGCGCTGCCTTCTAAGTCGTCCCCCATCATTCGTTTTCCAACATCTCACCACTGGTAGGATGTCTCGTGGATTTCTTTAATGATCTATCCTGCTACAGTTTTCTCGGGTATTATATACAAGGTGTTACAAAAAGGTATGGCCAAACTTTCAGGAAACATTCCTCACACACAAATAAAGAAAAGATGTTACGTGGACATGTGTCCAGAAACGCATAATTTCCATGTTAGAGCTCATTTTAATTTCGTCCACCTACGCTCAATGGAGCACGTAATCATGATTTCATACGGGATACTCTACCTGTGCTGCTAGAACATGTGCCTTTACAAGTACGACACAACATGTGGTTCATGCACGATGGAGCTCCTGCACATTTCAGTCGAAGTGTTCGTACGCTTCTCAACAACAGATTCGGTGACCGATGGATTGGTAGAGGAGGACCAATTCCATGGGCTCCACGCTCTCCTGACCTCAACCCTCTTGACTTTCATTTATGGGGGCATTTGAAAGCTCTTGTCTACGCAACCCAGGTACCAAATGTAGAGACTCTACGTACTCGTATTGTGGACGGCTGTGATACAGTACGCCATTCTCCAGGGCTGCATCAGCGCATCAGGGATTCCATGCGACAAAGGGTGGATGCATGTATCCTCGCTAACGGAGGACATTTTGAACGTTTCCTGTAACAAAGTGTTTGAAGTCACGCTGGTACGTTCTGCTGCTGTGTGTTTCCATTCCATGATTAATCTATTTGAAGAGAAGTAATAAAATGAGCTCTAACATGGAAAGTAAGGTTTCCGGATACTTGTCCACATAACATATTTTCTTTCTTTGTGTGTGAGGAATGTTTCCTGAAAGTTTGGCCGTACCTTTCTGTAACACCCTGAATATGTCGAGGTTCTCAGATATGTGTAGGGAAAAATCTGTCGAGGCCACAAAAGGGAGAAATAAGTGCACAAGATGCAGCAGATGTGCGATACTTACACGTGTAATGTACGTCTGTACAGTTTACAGCATATTCGAGTTATTTTAGGGAATTACAGGTGAAATTACCGCTTTGAAAGTTCGGTATCATTTGCCATTTGTTTAAATAATTTAACCGCTCCTGTTAGGCGACTCAGCCGCCATGATCTCGACCAGAAGAAAAGAAGTGCATTATTTGTTACAAAATTGTATGCTCGCTACCAACTAAGTTGGATTCTACAGCACAGGGCGTTGAGAATTGTGTGCAGTTTTATCGGGATTAATCGTTCATATCTTGGAGATTAGGTTGCCTTACTTTCTTAACAGAATTGTCCATTTGCTTCCTTTACTTTAACAGTACTACTGCCGCTTCTAAACAGCTTCTAAAACCGTGTAGCGTTGTTTTAGCGCTTATATTTATCACAAAATAATGTAGCATCTTTCAATTTACTATGAGGTTAACAGTATTTATCTAGGCCTCCCATGTCTAGGGTCTTTTCATTATCAGGTGAATATAAAACCAAAAAGAAAGATTAGGGTTTTCACTTCCCTTCCACAGAGACGGAAAACGAGCTTGAAATACGGAGGGAAATCTGCCGTGTTCGTTTCAAAGGAACCGTTTCGACATTTTCATGTGGTGATTTAGGACAATTACGGGAAGTTCAATCTGGATGGCCAGACGTGGATTAGCACGACCATTCTTCCAAACGCGAGCGCAGTGAGTTACCGCTGCGCTGCCTCGCACGGCCAGACACAGAAGCTAGCCGCTGTAATGCCTGAACTAACATTTCTGACGTTATTTTCTTCGACTTTTGTTCAGCTCGGCGCAGCTGCAACGTAGTTATGCTACACTATCGCACGACGGGAAACGGAGTAGACCTTTCTCAGGAAGAATGTGGGAGACCTTGTTACTTTCGAAGAACGTTAAAAAGTAAGTGCCCAGATAAAGGACGAAATGATGTACTGAAAACGTGACGATAAAAACCTATGGATGGCCCGTACCAGGAGACGGCACAGGTTACTGGGACGTTGCCACTTCCAGGCATATTTACTGTGGCTCAAAAATGGTTCAAATGGCTCTCAGCAATATGGGACTTAACGTCTGAGGTCATCAGCCGCTAGACTTAGAACTACTTAAACCTAACTAACCTAAGGACATCATACACATCCATGCCCGACGCAGGATTCGAACCTCCGACCGTAGTGGTCGCGCGGTGCCGGACTGAAGCGCCTAGAACCGCTCCGCCACAACGTTAACGTGGCGCTAGGAAGAGGAGCCCAAGGGGAATAGATGTGTAGGAGGGCCAGGTCTAATATAGGGACAACATATTGGAAAGAATGTTGCGTGTAATAGTCGCGTGGAGATGAAACGAAGAGCACGAGATAGGAAAAGGTAGACAGCATAAAACAAGTCGAAAGACTGATGACTTGAAATAAAAACTACCGAAAATGTAAACTGTTATAACAGTAACACAGTTCAGCATTTCAAAGTTGCTCACATATTTCACCGTGAACGCACCTGGCACGTTCGTGGAAGTTGTGCTGGCACCTTTTTCATCGACCCCTGGTAATTGTTCGCACGAAGTGAGCCAACAGTATCACGAGATCAGCTGTTTAGTACAGGGTTATTAATGGTGCCGGCCTAGCGCCGTGGCGTTTCACAGTTGTACTGAACGAGATAAATACTCTGCAAACGTTTCCTTGAGTGTAGATAGGGGATCTTATTTTAAACACATTTTTCCTGTGTCCACCGCGTCAGCCATCTGTGATGCAGTAGTCTGTAGTGATTAGGACCACTTGGGACGACCGCAATACTGGCTCACATACAAGAGAAGTATCTCTGTCTGCGTCAAAATGTAGTTTTTTCCTTAGCTACAAGCTACGTTCCACCATGTGCACTTGGGAAAGACTATGAAGTCGTGTGTGTGTGTGTGTTAATTCCTAAGGGACCAAACTGCTGAGGTCATCGGTCCCTAGACGTACACACTTCTTAAACTAACTTATGCTAATAACAACACACACACACACCCATGCCCGACAGAGGAGTCGAACCTCCGGCGGGAGGGTGTGAAGTCCTGTTAGGTGGGGCAGTGTTTAAAAATAACCTTGAGAGTATCCTACTGATGCGCTAGCGACTGTGTCCTACGTCATCGTTTCACAAGTTAGTGAGGAAGTGACTGAAATTTAATCACTTACTAGCCTTATAATTTAGTGATCGGTGACTTAAATCTTGTCTTCTCCTGGCGGGACTACGTCTCTATAGCCTCCGGCCTTAGCAAATTTCGGCTCAAAGTGGGAAATTGTCTGACAGTCTCCTGCGCTACAGATTTGTCTATTGACGGGCTAAAGTTAAATCCCGGATTTCTACTTGATCACATTTTACACGATTAGACCTACGAATAAGTATTATTTACGAAACTTTTTGCTTTGATCAGAACTACTTTATTCTGAGTGCTTTTTTTAAAACATAAACTTGGTATTGCCACGCCTGTCATGTTTGAACTGTAGAGTAAGAAATATGCATAATAACTGTGGAAGAGTATTGCTTCGAGTAACGAGTAATAAGTTAGTGTGGAATGATCATATCTCTGGTTTGAAATGTTTCTTATCGAGAAATGTTCTGCGCCCTACCGCTTTCTTATCATTGGCAGACATGTATCCAACTGGCTGGTGATTATGTGGAAAAGTGAATATTGGTGATAGACCACATTCTAAGGATCATTTCTATGTTTGATTTATTAAAATATTCTCATCCAGAGTCAATTAATGAAGGTGGAGGAATTACTTTTCATTCACCCTTCGTACTTATAAAGTTTAAAAACATTTCTTAGTAACACATACCAGCAATTCAGAGCGCATGAGCATAACATAAAAACATAAGCAAATATTCCTTGAGGTCAAATCCAACAAATTCGCATGAACTTAATAACTAACAGGAAACACCAACTTGACAAAATCCATGGCTCTTAATATACATATAATTTTATAGGAACTGGAGAGCACAAGGGAAATCAATAGGTCTACAGCTAATTACAAGCTGCAAGGGACAATAATGGAGTAGGATAGCTGGGCACAAGTTCAGGAAACAATTCATAAGTGAGAACAGAAGAAACATGAAGACACCTAAAGCTAAAATTAATTCTACCAGTCAAGCAAAGGCAGCACGAAAAAGACAAACAACGCAGATAAAGGCCTACACCAACATGGAATATAGACGAGATAGACAGGTGTAGCAAAATCAAACACTAGGCCAACCGATTACATAAAAGAAGAAAAAAATATTTGTTTTATGGTTACCATTTTTTAATTTACCTGCTTACTGCCAGTTTCGGCACAGAATACCATCGTTGTGGCAGTATGTAGGTAGAGCTAATTATATACTGTGATCTGATGATTGAACGTCTTGAGGATGGTACTGTGTGCTGAAAACGGTAATTAGCGAAAAATAGGGCGACTATACAGTAAAACAAATATTTTTTTCTGATTATGTCGGTGCCTGTTTCAAGCGGCAGTATGTCGGGAATATGTAGCTATAAGAATATCACCCATTTAAACACAATTTAACAAAAATAGAAGAACACACGCTAATAGTATAAGCCACATAAACCTTTAACAACTGAAAGGTTATTTCAGCCAAATGGTCTTAGGCCATGCAGTGGCACAGCCGTTAGGACAACAGTAAACAGGAAAACACTGATCCTTCCACCTGCCAGCACAGCTTGAGGGCCAGTCAGAACCAGAGGAACAAGCGATTGCACAACTGATGTTGTCATCAAATACCATTGGCACGCCACCTTTCTTATACGCCGTCGTTGAAAAGCGCACACCACTGGTAACATCCACTTGCGTATCGTCAGCAGGGGCTCCCCTGGGGCCAAGAGGCCAGTCGTCATCCACCCGCCCGTCGGGAACAAAAGCTGATGGTTCAAACGGCTCTGAGCACTCTGGGACTTAACATCTATGGTCATCGGTCCCCTAGAACTTAGAACTACTTAAACCTAACTAACCTAAGGACAGCACACAACACCCAGCCATCACGAGGCAGAGAAAATCCCTGACCCCGCCGGGAATCGAACCCGGGAACCCGGGCGGGGGAAGCGAGAACGCTACCGCACGACCACGAGATGCGGGCCAAAAGCTGATGTCTCCACGTTGATAATAAGTTCTGAAGTTCCGCACTCCACTAGGCAGCGCCAGTGCTGGCCACACAAACTTGGAGCTGTGCCTTACTGGTCACAGCCATCTCTGTGCTCCCTCGTTGTCCTTCCTCGATAGCTTTCCACAGACTGCATCTGACTTCAACTTCCAGTCCTCATAACAGCAGCCAAGTCGTCCTCCATACGTATGGGGGCGCTATCACCTACTGCTAGCAGCCAACAGACATTCGTCTTCCATAAAATGTTAATTAAATCAAGACCCTAAGCTGTCGACAATCGTTGATATACATCAACGGGGACGGTTGAAATTGTGTGCCCCGACCGAGACTCGAACCCAGGATCTCTTGCTTACATGGCAGATGCTCCACCCATCTGAGCGACCGAGGGCACAGAGGATAGTGCGACTGCAGGGACTTAGCCCTTGCACGCCCCCCGTGAGACGCACATTCCCAACTTAATGTCCACACACTACATTCGTAGCAGACAATCTTACCGAGTCCCGTAAGAGTTCGGGCAATGCGTGTGCATCCAGCACAGAAGAAGAAAGTCAATGGCCGGTTAGCCTTATCTATATGACGATGGTATCTGTTCTTTCGGACATGTCCGAAAGAACAGATACCATCTTCGTATTCGTCTTCCAGGCACTCGCCACCAGAATCCGCAACGCCGCTGCTGCCTGAACTACTACGGGGTAGCCCAATGCCACCGGTCGCCCCATGCTCCTTGCTTATGGGGCCGATCACTTGTGTCGACAGCTTGCTGCAGCGACACGTCTCCCCAGACGCCTGCTTTACGGCCAGGCCGTCCCGCTGCTCGTCGGTCACCTCCAGGAAACAGCTTCTCGGGGCCGTGAACAAGACTTGATGGTGCGTCCTCCATAGACCGGCGCCATACTCGAAGTCTTGTTTTGCAGCTGCTGTCCACTGCCAGTGTCGTTGGTTGCAAGTTGTGGCCGCTTTGCTGTCTCACTCCCAGACTGCTTATGGCTGTCACTCGCGACTGCCCTTTTCCTTGCAGTGGCGGTGCACTCAGCTAAGAAGTAATTTGGAACACATCATCAGAGCCATCATCAACTGCCGAGCCGGTCCGGACGCCAAATGTGCCATTGGCTACTAAATCACGGCAAAATTGTATCAAGGATTTTTCCCGAGGTTTCTCTTGGTTTTCAGCCTACTTTTCATCATCACTGAATCGTGATTTGAGTCTGGTCCTGAGTACATTTTGCAATCAAATATCTAATTTCAGTATTTTTTCTCCCCATGATGCAGTCCAGCTTTTTCCAATATCTTATGACCTTTTTCAATTATACCTTCTTCTCCTGTCAATCTTGAACAGTGTGTTAGCTGAATCTTCCTGGCAGATTAAAACAGTGTGATGGACCGAGACTCGAACTCGGGACCTATACGAGGTACTGGCTGAAGTAAAGCTGTGAGGACGGGCCGTGAGTCGTGCTTGGGTAGCTCAGTTTGTAGAGCACTTGCCCGCGAAAGGCAAAGGTCCCGAGTTCGAGTCTCGGTCCGGCACACGGTTTTAATCTGCCAGGAAGTTTCATATTAGCGCACACTCCGCTGTAGATTGAAAATCTCATTCTGGAGTGTGTTAGCTGTTACTAGCAGATATTATTTACAGAACTCAAGGAGTCTTTCTTCTCCCTCATTCCTACTGTCGTGTCCATATTGTCCCATAAATCTGCTTTCTGTTCCTTCCCCGACTACAACGTTCCATCTGTCCACACACAGCGAATTATGTGTTCAATTCCCTCGTGCACACTATCATGTCAGCACCCACTTGCGACGTCGGCGTGTAATTGTTGGTGTAATTTGATTCAGTTCTATTGAGGTAAATGCTATCGGTGAACTGGTCTACCTTCATGCTCAAAACTGGTACTATTCAATTGATATAATGTTCTTATGGTGTTCATATTACACGCTACTCTCCTGACCATGGTTGGTTGTTTCGGGGAAGGAGACCAGACAGCGAGGCCATCGGTCTCATAGTATTAGGGAAGGACGGGGAAGGAAGTCGGCGTGCCCTTTGAAAGGTCTCCTGACCATGCATATTCTTTCCATACACACAGTGGTCAGAAGCAGTCTGAACAACTTGTAAGGTTGTTAGAGGGCAGGTTGCGCTCAGAAATAATTCTTAAGAAAAAAATTCAATACATTACACCGTTTCCGAGTTATCTACCGTTGAAGTTCGCTAAGCAGGTCGTTGTGCGCTCAAATTTAAGCGGCCCGCCAGATATAATTAGCGTCACGTGCTCTCATAGCGTAGGTGATAGCCGCACGTGGTAGCCGCGCAGTCGGAGGCGCCTTGCCACAGTCCCCCCGTCGGAGGTTCGAGTCCTTCCTCGGGCATGAGTGTGTGTGTTGTGCCTAGCGTGAGTTACTTTAAGTAGTGCGTAAGCTTAGGGACCGATGACCTCAGTATTTTGGTCTCATAAGACCTTACCACAAGTTTCCAAAGTTTCGAAGATGATAGCGTACGGGACGGCTCAGCTGTTGGCTCAGTTTCCTTACTAACTCCCCATGTCCAATTTTTGTATCCCTTCCTTGTTGCCGGACGCTGTGGCCGAGCGGTTCTAGGCCTTACTAGTAAAACCTGGGAAATCGTTTTAAGAGGGGGACGGGATGTATTGTTAACCCTGAGAGGTACGAGATTCTAACACAAAGGGCGGCAAGTGCTGCAATTTTTGACAGTCGGCATCTGAGAGGGCTACAGTCAGCTCGCAGGGCAAACTACTTGCGCACGTAATTACGGCGATAGTACTCTCGTGGCGCGATTGGATTCTCTCTTAAAAGACATCATAGTCGCCGCTGACTGTCTAATATATTTATTGTTACTATTGCAATTTCGGCCTTATGGCCATTTTCAAGTAACACTGCAAAGTTACATTCTGTCAGAATATAAAGCTATCTGACATGAGTACACGTCGTCGTCAAAATGCAGCCTTTTGACTGTGAGAGTCCCACAAGATCTGATGAGTACGACACTTATTACATCGTAATATGTAGTTAAATATATCTAGGAACTGCAAATGGCCTATAACAGTACCTGGACCGAGCGAGGTGGCGCAGTGGTTAGACACTGGACTCGCATTCGGGAGGATGACGGTTCAATCCCGCGTCCGGCCATCCTGACTTAGGTTTTCCGTGATTTCCCTAAATCACTCCAGGCAAATGCCGGGATGGTACCTCTGAAAGGGCACGGCCGACTTCCTTCCCCATCCTTCCCTAATCCGATGAGACCGATGACCACGCTGTCTGGCCTCCTTCCCCAAGCAACCAACCAACCAACAGTACCTGGGGGAACGCCTGAAATCACTGAAATCACTTCTGTTTTACTCGATGACTTTCCGTCAGCAGGCCTTACTAGTAAAACCTGGGAGCCGTCCCGTACGAACTGTGACCTCTCCGGCAGGAAATCTGAAATACAGTCACATAACTAAGACGATATTCCATAAGCACGCAATTTCAGTACGAGTCGCTTGTGTGGTACAGTGTCATATTGGCAGGATGTCGAAATATTTGACTTGAATGGCCATATCATGTGATTGCATTGATGTAGAAACTTAAGTTATTCCTTATTATTCACCACGGGACCTTCGTGAGATAAATTTCAACTTGATACGTCTGCCCGGTCCTGAGATAAAGGTTTCTTAACAGACGGACAACAAAGCGACTCTATAAGGTAATTTTATCCATTACTGTCAGTGTTCCTTCCATGACTATTACTTTCGTGAAATAAAGAACAATCGCCTTCACTCACAATCGTGATCTTATTTTAATGCATGATGTATTTGGAGCCCTAAGGGCTCATCTTCAGGTGCTTTGACAGTCTACATCGTTTTTTTTTTTTTTCAGAAGAAAACGATGTGCATTATCAGAGGTCCTGAAGATAAGCCCTCACGGCTCGAAATGCATCGCGTATTGAAATAAAATCACGATTGTGACTGAAGGCGGTTGTTCTTCATTTTACGATCCTATAAGGGTTCCGTTTTTACCGAGGGGGTAAGTAACCCTATAGACCCGTGCACTCGTGATGGAGAGCCTAGTTTTATTTGGCAGTACGATAGATGTCCAGGTAGCGGAGTGCAGCCACCCACTTTCCATTTGCCACCTGCTAAAAGGTGGCCTCGCCGAGAGCCGCGTTTAAGTGGGCGGCCCGCTTGTTAAGCCGCCGCGGCGTCTGCCTTAAGCCGGCCTTTGTGAAGCTTCCTGGGCGCACCACAAAGCGACGCCCCGCTCCGGACAATGCGCCCTCGATTCTGCCCTTTCTCGCCGCCCTGGCCGCGTTCCTCTCCGCCGTGACGCCGCCTACGCCCGTAAAGTGCTCCCAGCAGCTGCGTGTCGGGTGGCGATCCTCCTGTTCCTAATCATCACGTATACCCTGATCATACCTGAGGGTAAGGAATTGTCTGATAGGTGGAACTTCGCGCTATAAGACGCTGCAGTTGTACGACAAAAAGTGGCAGGGAAGACGGTGTTGCAGTCGCTATCATTGTGATGCCGTTCAGTCATCATCCGGTCCTGTGGTACAGGTTGGTTGTTTATGTTTAGCCTATCTACAGAGATGATCCCATAGATTCTTTGAAGGATCTGTCCTAGAACTCGAGGTATGTCTATGTTCTACGCCAGTTAACTTGGTACTTTCTCCGTGAGATCACTGTGCCTCAGCACGTCAAAACTTCGGAACGGTGTATGTAAAGATAGAGAACTGTGTCTAGTTTTCCAATGACAAAGTGGCTGCGTCAAAATCCAGCATTCCTACAGCTGTTATTCGTCTTGGCGAAGGTCCCCATAGCAGGAAACCTGCCACAGCATATACTGAGGATCAAACTACGTTCGATATTATTTTCAGCCATAATGGCCATGTTTGTGGACCGTGACTGTGTGGGATAGTTATTTATTTCAAGTCTCTGTTACCAGTCACTTCTTATTTTATTGTATGCTTAATCTAACATAATGCAACGCGTTTCGAACATGTTATGTTCATTTTCAAGCGTTAATACATACATACATAGAGAAATGTTACTTAAAAATAAACAGTCTTAAACGAGATTAGTCTAAAACACTTTGTCCATTGTTTTTCAATTTTTTTAAGGAAGCTGCTGGTGTGGCACCTGGGGGGAAGGAGGGGAGCAGTGCATATCTAGAAATCTAAATTAGTGATGTCTTCTGCTGGTTTTTTCCTTTGTTGTTGACTATGTATGTTACAGCAATCCTGCTATGATGGCTTCAGTCAATCCTGACTCTGAACGTCGCGAATGTTAAATACGCTACTCGAAACGGTTCTTATTCATGAAATATTCCAAAGATAAAGTAGATTGAAATGTCCCTGCGCGTTCGACAGTCAAAACAGGAATAAGTGAATCCTTCAACTATTACCGTAGCAGAATCTGCTCGAGAAACCTCATGGAAAACCCAAATAAACTTTGGTAATGTGTTAAGTCTGTCAGTGGTAGCAAGTTAGTGTTCAGTGTTGGTGGTGGTGCATCACTCAGCGTTGTTACCATGCGCAGTCGTCAAGTTGTATTTGCCATCCCACAAAAAATCACCACGCAACCTGGTGATGCTGTTACACCCTTTTTCTTGCGCACCAGGGTAATTTTATTGTACATGTTTAAATGTTTTAAAAGTTCTTCCAGATGAGCTCTGAACAGAGAAGGTTTGCTTTGGGTCGGTGTGGAAATTGGAATGTCAACAAGGCATACCGCCAATGTAACTGATGTCAGGGCAAGAGGGTAGCATTGCCACAAAACTTCAAGCAAGGTAGACACGCAAACGTTGCCATGCTACCTAAAGAGGCAGTGTGCCCGAGACTCACCGCAGAATCAAACGTAGGCATAAAGAACAGAGCTCAGTGACCCCGAATAATTACTGAATTACCGCACCAGTGCACGGAGCGACGACAGGTCTGGTAGACGAGGATCAGTGTACTGATACAATGAGAGCCAACGCGCATAGGCACGGGCTCAGCCTTTTAAATAACAAGGCTTTCGGAGCTCATAGACAAATACCGTTGTGCTGCCATTCTGTCTGTGTCGCTAGAACCAGAGAGAATGACAGTATATTGGGTTTTCGGCCAAACCGTGACAAGCAGATCGACGATGGCCTGCCTGCTATCTGCTTGCTGAGTTCAACACCGAGATGCAGCCAGCCTGATGTACTATGGTAACAGACATGGTCTGCCATTGCTGCCTATTGGGTTACGGGGAATGGGAAGGTGGGGTGCGGAAAGCCATCCTCCTCAACGAAGCCTCACGGCCGATCTGCAAGCTGCCATCTCTTCACCTACCAGGCGTCGAGTGTCTCGTGGCCAACTCGCGAGCGTCCGCTATAGCCTTGGTCGATCCATAGTGAATGGCCAGGGTATAGTCTTCACGACAACCAACGTCGAGGACCACAGTCAACAGTCGACACTTGAGTCGACACACAGTTCAGCGGGTGATACCTCCTGGTCCCTACGCTGTCGCCAGCACAGCACGCTGCCGCGGCACTGATACGCGGGGCCATGTCACGACTCGCTGACAAGGCATCAGCACTTCTTCGCGGAACGCGTGTTTACGCCCGGCGCCGACCGCCGCCCTGAAGACATTTATGGCTCTGCACACTTTGCACGATAAGTCAGTGGTGTTGCAGATACCTCTGTCTCACGGACACTTCCGGGCGTGAACTGGGTCACTCACCTATACTCCGTGCTCGGCCTCCTGCTCAGCTGCCGGGTAGCAACAATATTCACCCTTCAAACTGACACATTTTTCCCAACTATGGATGACTTTACGGAGAACTTTGTTGTACGATTCTGCACGTTGACTTTCAGGAAACTTTCTGTTTGGATATCACCACGACTTCAATCTGGAAATGCAATAATTTCTACATCCGAGGAAAGCAGGAGAAGTCAATGGGTGCCCTACCGATGGGGGAGGGGGGCAGGGGGAAATCCTGTACAGAATCAGCTGGTGCCTTGTCGTCGAACGAAAGCATCACTTTGGGAAGCTTCCCGCGATTCTTACTCTTGGCAACCACTCGTAACCTCGTCGGGGGATTCAGATAGTTTCCGCCCGTAACGGTTTGTTCGTTAGGAGAATAATCTTTCAGCAGTACGCCATGGCAGTCCCAACAAACATCAGTACCACTTTGCCTTGCCCACAAGACTTAGATCTCCTGAAAGGAGTGATCAACGTGCTTAGCACGGAATGATAAAGAGTACAAAGAATAATATGATAAAGAGAGTAATACAAAGGAGAATAATGACCTGCTCATTGTCAACATTGGGAACGATGAAGTGAAGCAAGGAAGATGTTATAAGTATTCATGGTACTTATGGACTTGAAGTCGGGTGAAGTCTTCGGCAACCCTTCGGTATGTCGAAACGGGAACGCCCCGTCGTTTACAAGGCACAAATGCAACGACAGAACGTCGAGTAAGAATCATAAACTGGCTTATGCTGAAAGACGATACACACCGTAAACAAGCAGTGCCATCGGACTATAAAAAATAACCAACATCATAGTTCATTGAAGGTGAACATTAATTACGTCTGTCTCAATGCTGTATCAGCAGGTGGAGAGCAGGATTCCAAGCCGAATTTTACACGGTCACCAGCTGGTTTAATCTAAGTTGGTTCCATAGTGACACGATGCTAGTAGCTGGAAGGGAATGGCAGAATCTCTGTATTGTTATGTTCCGTAAAATGACTGCTACAAGGCAATGCTCGGCAGTGCCAGATTTACTCGGTTATTGTAAGCGTGCGTGACCCTTATGCTCTATACAGCAGTCCTCAACTGTCCGATGGTGTGATCAGTGCATGACATGACACAACTGTACGGTAAGAGGTACACACGAGACCCATCTTACGCAAACCGATATCATCCTGATCATCCTAATCTGATATGACCAATATCGTTGGAAGTGTTGTCTACACAAGGCAAAAACGCCGCAGACGTCGGTGCCACATCGTTATTATTAGTAGGTTTTAAATTTCCTTGGGTAGCCCCTTGTCAGTGCATTTGTACGTTGAAAATGACGGGGTGGTTGCCTGTCAAAATGTCGAAGGTTTTCGAAGACGTCATCGGCTTCATTTCCGTAAGTTGTTTGAACGTATCATAAGCCGGGAAAACCTCTCATTTTATGTATTAGCAGTAGACTGACACAGGCGAACAAATAAAAGTGATCTAATGTTATCGAATACTGACATGGAATTTAGGAAAATTTCTTGAAAGTATGCGTCTGGGGCGCAGCACTATATGGGAGTGAAAGGTGAACCACCTGCAAATCAAAGAAGAAATTGTAAGCATTTGAAATAGAGTAGAAAATTAAAGAGATGGCTATAACACGAAATAAAGAAGTAGTAAAAAAGCCTGTGGAAGACCCTTGCTAGCAGAGGGGACAGTTTGGTGAGACTTCTGAGACAGCATCCAGCAACAGGCAGTAGAAAGAGTTTGACGATGTTAATGTATTAGTTACTTAGAAGTGCAAAAATCAAGCGTAAGACAGGGACTGATGAAAACATCAAACCGGCTGAATGACAGCTTAAAAAATCGTCGAAAGAAAGGAAGAGAGGAGGAGATAATGAGGAGGTAAGTTCAGTTACAGGCAGCTGCTTTCTCCCAAATATTTTGTAACAAAGAGGCGTCAATCTAATTCACCACGAACGGCACGGAGGAAGGCGAACGTATGGGGGCGAAATTGCATTGTGAAATGTGATTCGCAGTCCAATTCTTGGCCTGAAGATTTATGTCACCGAAGCTCTGACTAGTGAAGAACTGTTTGATAACAGCGTTACCGTAGCTGCCTTTATCGGTGCACTGACTGCTCCATTCCAGTGGAAACTTGCGATAGCCTAAGCCTTAAAGCCGGTAACAGAACGTGAATTTCCTGTCAGAGCAGTACGTCGTATAAGGCGTGACTGTCCCTTCGGACGGTGGGTGTAGATGACGACCGTGGTTTATGTGAGGATACGCCGTGGCTAGAGTTACGACCGGCCATCAAGCAGTCCATCTTCAGCCAGTTGGTGCTCCCCACATCTGCTGAGAGGTCACGGGGTAAATAGATACTCAGTATTGTGAAGTAAATGCGGATTTCAGGCAGCTTCTGTCACCCGTTGCGCCAGGGCAGTACTCCGAAGTGCCGTTTGTCCGTTTATTCTGCAATTAGTAGCTCAGATAAAGCTAGTTTCCAAGTGCTATTACTTTGCGGCCTCTAAACAGGCCTAGCCGTAAAATGTTCACGAGGTACTTAAACCATGCGCCAGCGTTTGCGCGCCTGCGAGCCGTGTTGCTGGAAACAAGCAGGTGGTATTGCGATTAGAAGCATTTATAACTTGTTTTAGCTAACATGAAACTAAGAAACGATGGTAGCTGCAGAGATAATCCGAATACTCCACCTTGCAGTAAGCGTCCTATTTCTTGCAGCTCTGCCACATCATCGTAATTGGCTTTAATAAAATATTAAGTCTTGATGGCGAAAAAGACGTTTTAAATGTTGTGAACGGTTTCAAAAAGACCATCTTCATACCATAGCTAATCGCTGGAATTTAACAAAATTTCTACTAGGGAAGTCAGGAATTAGATACTATCTTAACTGTGTATAGAAATGTTACAAAATTGCTGAAATAAAATACGAAATGCTTATCCCCACCTGTGGTCCGCATAAATGTTGAGCAGAACTGTAGTGTATGCCGGAATGCACAGTCGTCAGTAGCTAAGTTGCGTGTGAGTGGGTGAGTGGTAAGGGTTATAAAAGAGGAGCTCCGCCCATCGTATTGCGCATGATCGCTGAAGGAAGCAACGAGAATGAAAAAAAAAATTGTTGCTTGCATTAAAAAATCGGAAATTTTAATTATTACAAATTTTATTTAAATGCATTTCATAATTGATATTGATTTTTATCCTTTTGCTTGTTTTGTAAAACGGTAAAAGCAGATTAAGATAAGAATAGCTGTCACCTATGAGCAATACGTAAAAGCAATCGACCATAGAAGTCTCGCCAAAGATTATAATACAGGTAATGAAAACATCGATGCCAGTTGCCGTGAAGACGTACGGCTCAAAGTCTCCGGCAAGGTCGATGTCCATTCGAAGTTGTGCCCCACAGGACGTCGGCAGTTAACACAGACATCGAAGCTTGTCGACATACCGTCAGTTGCTTCGCATTTATAACTCGTCACTCATTCGCTACTCACCAACTTAAATAGGAAATTCATAGAAATTTATGTTATTTTATGTTAAACTAGCTTTACCCGGCCACGCTTTGCTGTGTTCAGTTTGCTTAAATGGAGAAGAAAGAAAAGAGAAAGTACACGTTTCTAATACGAACTTAATCGGGAATTGGATGGAAGTCCTAATCTCCTCCTCCTCCTTCCCCCCCTCCCCCTTGATAGGTGCCATGACGTCATTGCTGGCGTGGTTGTTCGTTGATCGCAATGCCATCTTTCGTGCAAAACACTGTCGTAACGACATCTGTTAAAAATTTGTACGATTATATCGTGAATCAGACACAGGACGGGGAAATAACAAATGGTTCAAATGGCTCTCAGCACTATGGGACTTAACTGCTGAGGTCATCAGTCCCCTAGAACTACTTAAACCTAACCAACCTAAGGACATCACACACCTCCATGCCCGAGGCAGGATTCGAACCTGCGACCGTAGCGGTCACGCGGTTCCAGACTGTAGAGCCTAGAACCGCTCGGCCACCACGGCCGGCGGGAAATACACTCCTGGAAATAGAAATAAGAACACCTTGAATTCATTGTCCTAGGAAGGGGAAAATTTATTGACACAATCCTGGGGTCAGATACATCACATGATCACACTGACAGAACCACAGGCACATAGACACAGGCAACAGAGCATGCACAATGTTGGCACTAGTACAGTGTATATCCACCTTTCGCAGTAATGCAGGCAGCTATTCTCCCAAGGAGACGATCGTAGAGATGCTGGATGTAGTCCTTTGGAACGGCTTGCCATGCCATTTCCACCTGCGCCTCAGTTGGACCAGCGTTCGTGCTGGACGTGCACACCGCGTGAGACGACGCTTCATCCAATCCCAAACATGCTCAATGGGGGACAGATCCGGAGATCTTGCTGGCCAGGGTAGTTGACTTACACCTTCTAGAGCACGTTGGTTGGCACGGGATACATGCGGACGTGCATTGTCCTGTTGGAACAGCAAGTTCTCTTGCCGGTGTAGGAATGGTAGAACGATGGGTTCGATGACGGTTTGGATGTACCGTGCAGTATTCATTGTCCCCTCGACGATCACCAGAGGTGTACGGCCAGTGTAGGAGATCGCTCCCCACACCATGATGCCGGGTGTTGGCCCTGTGTGCTTCGGTCGTATGCAATCCTGATTGTGGCGCTCACCTGCACGGCGCCAAACACGCATACGACCATCATTGGCACCAAGGCAGAAGCGACTCTCATCGCTGAAGACGACACGTCTCCATTCGTCCCTCCATTCACGCCTGTCGCGACACCACTGGAGGCGGGCTGCACGATATTGGGGCGTGAGCGGAAGACGGCCTAACGGTATGCGGGACCGTAGCCCAGCTTCATGGAGACGGTTGCGAATGGTCCTCGCCGATACCCCAGGAGCAACAGTGTCCCTAATTTGCTGGGAAGTGGCGGTGCGGTCCCCTACGGCACTGTGTAGGATCCTACGGTCTTGGCGTGCATCCGTGCGTCGCTGCGGTCCGGTCCCAGGTCGACGGGCACGTGCACCTTCCGCCGACCACTGGCGACAACATCGATGTACTGTGGAGACCTCACGCCCCACGTGTTGAGCAATTCGGCGGTACGTCCACCCGGCCTCCCGCAAGCCCACTATACGCCCTCGCTCGAAGTCCGTCAACTGCACATACGGTTCACGTCCACGCTGTCGCTGCATGCTACCAGTGTTAAAGACTGCGATGGAGCTCCGTATGCCACGGCAAACTGGCTGACACTGACGGCGGCGGTGCACAAATGCTGCGCAGCTAGCGCCATTCGACGGCCAACACCGCGGTTCCTGGTGTGTCCGCTGTGCCGTGCGTGTGATCATTGCTTGTACAGCCCTCTCGCAGTGTCCGGAGCAAGTATGGTGGGTCTGACACACCGGTGTCAATGTGTTCTTTGTTCCATTTCCAGGTGTGTAACAGTCTGTTGCTTTAATTTTGGACACCAGTGTATGTATGTACACAAAAACTTGAAGATGTCACGTGCAATTCAAAAGAAAAATTATTTGTATGTGTGTCATATTAATGCCTATGCTGGATACTATAACGTGTATACGGCCGACTGAACATAGTGAATCCGTATATGGAAAAGCCGTGGCTCTGTCTGTAGTTAGGGAAAGATTTCTAGGACACCAGATATATGATTTTCATTATGATGAACGACATTGCTATCCCCAATGTCGCTAACAAAATTGGAAATTTGTGGTAAAGACTATGGGATCAAACTGCTGAGGTCACTACTTAATCTAACTTTTACTACGTTAAGGACAACACACGCACTCATGCCCGAGGGAAGTCTGGAACCTCGACGGGGGCTGCCGCGCGAACCGTGACAAGACGCCCCAGACGGCACGGCTACCCCGCGCGGCAATGTCGCTAACAGTATCATTGTGTGAGCGTGGGGTTGATCTGAGATACTGTTATTCTGCGCAACGGATTAATCTGAGATGTACCCTTTACCCTGTGGCTCCTGCAAGAAGCAATTTCCACCCCCACACTACTACATAAGTCAGACAGACGCTCCTAACGTTCTAAAGAGAAATGCCTGAAAAACTTTCAGTAATAAATATTATTCTGGAGTCGTCCGCTGTAAGGAAATGACACAAAAATTCACAAAATTCCTTACGTAAATAGTGGGATACTTGGGTACTGGAGTAGTGCTAGTTAGTGTAAGAAAAACATGAAACTAACGAAAGTTATTATTTATTTTGCAAAATTTCTGAGAAATCACAATAGTACTTTTAGTTATGAATTGAACAAGTTATATCTTAGTTCTTTTCGGAATGTGAAGTTACCTCTCAAGGATAGAATTCGCTAATGAAATTTCTATATAATGTTTAAGATGGTTATTGACTTGGCAGAATGGCTACTCAACTTGAATAATTGTCCTTTAGAATGTTGCTAGGTACGGTCGAGGCTGTCGCGTGTGAAATGCAGTGAAGTGTACTGTTGTGGAGGAAATATGGGACTATCAATAGCTGTAGCCCACAATACCGTAAGCTGCGATGACTGCTGTCTGCGCCGCTCGCTGCTGACAAATAAGATAACTCTCCTTCTATCTGGATTGACCTTCGCCAATCAAACTCTCTCTACGCCTTGATGAAGTCAAGGATTCCTATTCGCCCTTAGTCTAACTATTGGCGTGGTACACCGGTCAGATAACCAGTCCACCGCGATGCCACTCAAAAATTCGCTCGCAGGCGTTTAACTACAACTCTGTCCGTTCACACCGCACAATAAGTGTGTCGGCCAACACAGTAAACAACTCTTAATCGGAAGGACTCAATATAGAGTCGCACTTCGATTCGCTCTCAACAGAGGTGCTCTCTCAGTGAAGTACTGAGGAGAGACTTGTTCCTCGCTCCAAGAGAGACAACGGAACAGCGCCTCTCCACGCCAGACGTGAAGGGGTATATCTTTTGGTCTCTTCCGTCACTCCTTCAGCTCAAGGCGTCAGAAATGTCGTCTGCTAATCAGCATTGCTTTTCGAAAACGGAAGAATGACGTTTCGTTTAAGGCGACCAACCCGGAAATCTGTAATATCGGCGTTTGGCGTTTGCTGTCTCCCTGTGAAAATCTCTGAAACTGCGTTCGATGTGTAAAGAATGCGTAGGCCGGCCGATCCCACACAATGTAGCGGAATTTGCTTTTAAACCGAACACGGGGTCGTTCCTCCTTTCCCTCGGGTGAACGCTGTCCGCTCCACTGGCTGACGTAGATGGGTTGGGACTAGCCTCCTGGCATGCGGTTGCCTCTCTCGAACTAAAACCTCCTGTGACCGTAGTGTCTGGAATGTATGTGTGTACGCCAGCCTCGAGTATCTCAACCACGGTGCGCACTAGCGATTTATTAGTTATTTGCATATCGTTTACATGAATTCATACAACATTCATTCAATTAGAAGCTCGGATAACGTTAGTTTCCAAGTGCTATTACTTTGCGGCCTCTAAACAGGCCTAGCCGTAAAATGTTCACGAGGCACTTAAGCCATGCGCAAGCGTCTTGATGTGCGGAATATGATTGTGAGTGCGGAATATGTAAGCAATCAAGGTCAGGAGACCACGACGTCTTACAATTGTTATCGTACTAACGAGAAGGTGCTGCTGTAGAAAGGGAAGCGTTTTTCGGTTTGATTGTGTTTCGAATCTTCGTCTGGTCTAACTTATTTGCAAGATGGTAATGTCGTATCTGCGAATGTGATCCTCGGCGGATGCATGAGGGTATGACCATCCGACATGGTACTGCAGGAAGACTTGTTCCAAGTGTATCTGCAGCGAGCTGTTGCAGTCGTTGGGTGGTCTCCCATGCCGCTACAGTTGGCAAACCGCAGCCGTATATTCACAGAGCAGTAGAGCGGAGATAAACAGGGAGCTGTTTCAGGTTGTTTGATACAGACAGAGACGGCAATTAACAGAGCTCTGCAAGGGGCAGCTGGATACTATAACACGTATACAGCCGACTGAACGTAATCAATCTGTGTGCGGAAAAGCCGTGGCTCTGTGAGACAAAATACACTGCGCAGCAGAAAATATTCACCCCTCTTCTCACCCATCCAACCATGGGAAAGAACAAGCTGGATCACGGGGAAGTGTGACAGATATAAAAACAGGTACCTGAAATTCGGAAAACGAAGGAAAAAAATTATCTACTTTCACTGCAGAGAAGGCTTTAAAATGAGCAGATTTGAAAGGTGGGAAAGAATGTCATCGATACAACGAGATCTATTGGCTGTTTCTTGTTCATTCGTATATCTCGAGAAAAGTGGACCGGCGTTTAAACAATACCATACTGGACGTTCATGGTTCTTCTAAGAATGCGGACGCCAGATGCTAAACTGTCCCGTAAAGCAAAACAAGTGTCGATCTGAGGCACAGCTGACAGAAGAGTAGAAGTCCGGTAAACACACAACTGTGTAAAAACACGACCCTTAGTGGACATTGTTGCAGATAAGATCCTACAGTAATAAATGTCCTTATCACTGTAATAAATGTCCTTATCTGCCAACAAAACAGCTGATGAAAGTCGAAGTTGAGATGATATGCAGACTAGCAATAGCGAGGGAAGTATTTCTGTACAAGAGAGACTGTCACCATCGAATATACATTTAAATTTTCTGGAGGTATTTGTCTGGAATGCAGCCTTGTACGGAAGTGAAACAGGTCCGGTAAACAGTTCATAAAAATAGAGAATAGAAGCTTTTGAATTGCGATGTTATAAAAAAATATTAAAGATAGACCGTGCAACTAGTGAAATAGGGAGAAAATAAATATATGACACACCTTGACTAGAACAATGACTCGATTGTGAGGACATATCCTTCAAAATCTTGTCAAAGCCTGATTGAACACCTGTTGTTTTTCCCTTTCAGATGCCTCCACGTCTGTCGATGACACTGCTATCCAGAAGGAATGTCGTGTCCTTTTTCGTTCTTGGGGTCTACAGTTTATTATGGTTAAGAAAGGGGCTAACTCTATATAGAAGATGGCAGAGACTCCATTGGGCTTTGTTATGCCGATTTTTTTTCTGCTTTTGCTTTGACACCATCAAATCAGATTCCTCTGTCATCCATGAATCGTGCCGACGACAGCGTTCGGTTCAGTGAATTGCCTTTCGATAAGATTCCGGTACGACAGTTGTTGAAAACTTCACGCGTTGCTCTTTTTACATCGAAGCACAGTTCAATTAGCATATCACTATCTACAGGGTGAGTCAGGAGTAAAGGTTCATGATTTGAGGGGGGATAGTATGAGTGGTTCAAATGGCTCTGAGCACTATGGGACTTAACATCTGTGGTCCTCAGTCCCCTAGAACTTAGAACTACTTAAACCTAACTAACCTAAGGACATCACACACATCCATGCCCGAGGCAGGATTCGAACCTGCGAGCGTAGCGGTCACGCGGTTCCAGACTGAAGCTACTAGAACCGTAGTATTAGTGATTCGAAGCGAAAAACTTCATATGGGTATATGCCCTATTCCGAATGGTTCTCGAGATAGAACACGTTTAATAACAATTTTGTATGGCTTTTTGTTGTTGAATAACTCGAAATCCGTACGCTCCAGCGAAAACTACATCAGATTTTCTAGAAAAAAGTTTTATTTTGAAAATCTCGCGTGATGCACGTGTGCTGTAGCTTAAGTAATTTTTGTAAGCCAGTTTGAGGTAGTTTTCTGATTTTATAGACCACAAATGTCCTGCAACAAATTGTTCCTGTCACCTTCCTCTATACTCATGTGATACGTTGGAAACAATGATATTCAATAAGATAGAAAATAACTAACAATGTACATTAAATGTGATCAATCTTAGAAACCATGCGGATTAGGGCATGTGTCCATATAACGTTTTTTTGTTCAGAATCACTAATGCTGTCACCCCTTATAGCATGTACATATCTATCCTCCTGGCTCACACACTATATACCTATGATTTGTTTTGGACCCATTATGCTTAAAGAAGAAACCATTTTAAAAGCTATTGGTACGATAAAAGAAGGTCACGTACTAAATCTACATGCGAAAGCAGAGACTGATCTGAGAATTAACTTGATACCTGCGATGTATCGTCAGATCATTTCGCAGGACAAATGACGCGAAGCAGTAATTGGCCGCTCGCTAGCACGGAATTTCTGTATACTGTTCTGCACTCGGCTGCCGAACTACACAGCACATAGCTGCAGGGTAACGCGTGACTGACCTGCAGAATGGCGGAGCTCAATTGGTCAGATAACAATGGCTGCCGTGCTGTGTGGACCAAGAATTCCACTTGGCGTAGGGTCTGACAAAGACTAATTACTGAGCTTGTAAGCCAACAAGGACGATTGGGAATACAGTGTAGTGAACAAGTTCTGTTCTGTAACTGCAAGACTGCCTGTGCAATAGTTTTATTCAATAGTTCATAGAATTAATGCACCAGCGGATAAATGCTCCGATCGGAATAAAAATAAATGAGGATATGTTCATGTTTATGTACAAGAATCTGACTGAAAAGTGGGGTAGAAGTAGCGTAACTTTAAACCTCTGTATCTTGGCAACGGATGAAGGCATCAAGAAAATTTTCAAGACCGTTCGAGATCGGGATCTTAGGAATACATCGTAAAAATTTCAGTCATTTGCTCTGCATAGCCATCTTGAAATCCTAGGTAGGGTTTTGGTCCGTCATTGACGGTGAATATGTGGTAAGAAAAACCTTTTTAGGGGGGTTTCCCGAGAAATCACCTATGCGCTAATGATGCCTCCGTAAATCTCAGGAAGTGCACCGTCGACCACATCAAATTCAAAAAGAACCAACCGATTTTCTCCATCTGCCTAAGCAGACACTGTACCATAGGATAGTGACACTAAGAAGATACTTTCGTTAGGTACATTAATGGTCGCTAGGGCAAGGGCTATCCAAAACACTTGATCCTACCTTTTAATCAGTTATAGGTCCCGAGGTATGAGGACCGGAAGATCTCGTTCTTACGCCCCGCTGTCGCATGCATACTGATACTGAAGGTTAGAGACGTTGTACAGTTAGCGACGTTGTCCTGTGGGTAACACGTATCATTCGCAGTATGTACAACGCTATGTAACAGGCCCATTCTTTGACAATATTTTGTTATTGAATGTCAATATTTTGCGACGGTATTTATTCTATGCACCATGTGTCGCAGATGACCGATGTAGACTTACCAACAGATGTTGCTCACCGCTCGCATGAACGGAAACGAAAATGGAGGAGCAGGCCACTGTGGCCTAGTGTTTCACGGCGTTTCAGTCCGAAACCGCGCTCCTGTTAAGTCCCATAGTGCTCAGAGTCTTTCCGCCCCAACGTCAAGTGGCGCTCGACACTGTGAATTTTGGTTTCCGCTCCGATGTCGAGCCTTGTTCGACACGTTTTTTCGCTGCTCTCACATCCTCAGTTCTCGATTCTCACAGTACTAGACATCAATGGGCTTAGTGCTACCATCTAGGGGAACCTGTGTTAACTTGGTGTCAAACCGTTGCAGTTGTGTTGAAAGGAATGTTGGAATTACTACGTTCAAGTTCGCGTGCTCGCAGTGCCTAATTCCTCACGTTCAGTTTTTCCTCAGGAAGAGATTTTACAGTTTTTAGAGGAACCTCTAAATGACAAAGTTAGTGAGAGTGATTTTGATGTTGAGAGTGGTTCATTTCTGAACAATTCTAGTGAATGTGACGATGAAAACCGTGATAATGTGCGTTTTTCTATTTATCCAGCAGATGATTCGTGGGAAATGTGGAGCGAAAATGATTCTGACTTTACCGATTATCCTTTAGACGATTCAAAGTGTCGTTTTATCTCTGAAATTGGTGCTGTTTCGTCGTCGCCAAATGGTTTCCGTCAGTTAATTTTTACGGACAACCTGTTTCAGCAAACAACAGACCAAACAAACAGTTACGCTACAGCAAAAATACGTAAAGTGACACCACTTCCACAACATTCGGCATGGTTGGACTGGAGAAATGATGCCAAGGGAGAAATGGAACGATTTCATTGTGTGCCAACAAATTTGGCATTACAAAAGTGCAGGAACTCGCAGGTTGCAATCATGTGACTTCTTTTTAGACTGTTTTACTCGCAGACGATATATACAAATTTTCTGGACACTTCATTTTTCTAATTCAGAGAGTGCTGCACATGTCAACACTCCGGTTTAGTCACGTCTGAGTAAAGTGAAGAATGTCTTGGATTACTTGTCTCGCAAGTTTTTCGAAATTTATCGACCATATAGGTATGTAGCTGCTGATCAATCTGCAGTATTATTCAAGAATCGTGTGTTATTCAAAATCCTCAAAAACCAAGAAAATGGATATTCATATGTGATTTCGGATTCATCAAATTGTTACATATGCAGTTCGATACTGTTTTTTGGTGCTTTAACAACAGAGTCATTTATACATCCAGACTTGAATTTATCTGACAGACTAGTTCCATTGCTTACTGATATCAGGAATGCTACAGGGCAATTGGTGTATCGCTTGTACATTGGCCGTTTTTATACCGGTGTTGTATTAACTGACGAATTGTTGAAACAGAATGTGCATCTCACAGGAACGATCCAGGCCAGTCGCAAAAACATTCCAGCTGCAATCAAGGAACGTGTTCTGCCTCAGAAGAAGCATAAAATAAAATGCCTCCGCAGTAACAAAATGATGGTTCTGGCATGGCAAGGTAAACGACTTGGTCTCACGCTTTCTACAAAAACGAATAAGCCAGTGCCGCTTATAGAAAGGAAAAACAGAAAGGAAAGGAAAGAAATAATGAAACCAAATATCATTAACGACTATACCTTGAAAATGGGCGGAGTTGATCGACCTGGCCATTTTATTTTTAGTTATGGGTTTCTGATGACATGTCCGAAGGTGTGGCAAATACTGTACTTATGGTTCTTGGAGGTAGGACTTGCAAACATCTACACTACTGGCCATTAAAACTACTACACCAAGAAGAAATGAAAATGATAAACGGGTATTCAGTGGACAAATATATTATACTAGAACTGATATGTGATTACATTTTCACGCAATTTGGGTGCATAGATCCTGTGAAATCAGTACCCAGAACAACCATCTGTGGTCGTAATAACGACCTTGATACGTCTAGGCATTGAGTCAAACAGAGCTTGGATGACGTGCACAGGTACAGCTGCCCATGCAGCTTCAACACGATACCACAGTTCATCAAGAGTAGTGACTGGCGTATGATGACGAGCCAGTTGCTCGGCCACCATTGACCCGACGTTTCCAGTTGGTGAGAGATCTGGAGAATGTGCTCCCAGGGCAGCAGTCGAATATTTTCTGTTTCCAGAAATGCCCTACAGGACCTGCAACATGCGGTCGTGCGTTATCCTACTGAAATGTAGGGTTTCGCAGGGATCGAATGAAGGGTAGAGCCACGGGTCGTAACACATCTGAAATCTAACATCCACTGTTCAAAGTGCCTTCAGTGCGAACAAGAGGTAACCGAGACGTGTAACCAATGGCACCCCATACCATCACGCCAGGTGATACGCCAGTATGGAGATGACGAATACACACTTGCAATGTGCGTTCACAGCGATGTCGCCAAACAAGGATGGGAACAGCGCGATGCTCTAAACAGAACCTGGATTCATCCGAAAAAATGACGTTTTGCCCTCGTGCACCCAGGTTCGTCGTTGAGTACACCATCGCAGGCGGTCCTGTCTTTGCTGCAGTGTCAAGGGTAACCGTAGCCATGGTCTCCGAGCTGATAGTCCCTGCTGCCGCAAACGTCGTCGAACAGATGGTTGTTGTCTTGCAAACTTCCCCATCTGTTGACTCAGGGATCGAGACGTGGCCTCAAGATCCGTTACAGCCATGCGGATAAGATGCCTGTCATCTCGACTGCTAGTGATACGAGGCCGTTGCGGTCCAGCACGGCGCTCCGTATTACCCTCCTGAACCCACCGATTCCATATTCTGCTAACAGTCATTGGATCTCGACCAACGCGAGCAGCAATGTCGCGATACGATACACCGCAATCGCGATAGGCTACAATCCGACCTTTATCAAAGACGGAAACGTGATGGTACGCATTTCTGCTCCTTACACGAGGCATCACAACAACGTTTCACCAGGCAACGCCTGTCAACTGCTGTTTGTGTATGAGAAATCGGTTGGAAACTTTCGTCATGTCAGCACGTTGTAGGTGTCGCCACCGGCGCCAACATTGTGTGACTACTCTGGAAAGCTAATCATTTGCATATCACAGCATCTTCATCCTGTCGGTTAAATTTCGCGTCTGTAGCACGTCATCTTCGTGGAGTAGCAATTTTAATTGCCAGTAGTGTATTTGCTACACATGAATCACTGCGGAGAAAAACCCTGAAAATGTGTTCTGTGAAAGGGTTATAAGAGACTTAGTTGGCGAAGAAAGAAATCCAGGGCAGAAACGAGGATGTCGTTCTATTGCTTACGACGAAGAACGCTTCAACGGATAGTTGCACACTGTCAACAAGCTTCCTGGGAATAAACATAAGGATGGCACAGCACGTTCAGACAGAAAAAAGAGCGGTGGCAGGCATGAAACTGTGAATTATGCGAAACATGCACACGAAACCCAGCTCTCGACCCTGATGAGTGTTTCAAAAAATATCAAACATTGAAAAGTTTTGAACTGTAATGTTTTGGAAATACAGGTTGTACATAAAGTCCGGGAACACATTCAATCATTTATTGCACAAGAACTAAACATTGTACAGATGTCATACAAATTGCATTTTGAAGAGGAACTCTGAAGCTTTTCTTTTCTTTTTTTTTTCAAACGTTCGATATGATCATCCTGTTTGTCAGTGGCCTTGTTTCCACAAAGAAACCGTGCAATTCTCTGTGGCGCTCTTGCTGCC
This sequence comes from Schistocerca gregaria, assembly GCF_023897955.1. NCBI lineage: Eukaryota > Metazoa > Arthropoda > Insecta > Orthoptera > Acrididae > Schistocerca > Schistocerca gregaria. The sequence goes on from NC_064922.1 coordinate 357,934,989, forward strand.
TATGTAGCGGCGATTTAAATAGAATTCGCGGAGCCACCCTGTAACTGCAACTGCCTTGCTGAGAGCAAAGCGCTACTGTTATGTCTCTAATAACCTAGTTGTCGACTGGACATTAAATCCAACCTTCCCTCTTTCCGTTATTCATTACTGAGCGCATTAAATTCGTCATGGTGTTTTGTTCACAGTTTCATTAACAATCCCCATTGTTAAATGTACTTGCTATACTATTTTACTTATGAAATATATACCTAACATATCTTGAAACATGTTAATTATTTCCCTTCTAGAACTCTGTTACATAAACAATATTCTGTTATGGATCCCTTTCATCATCTTAAACGTCATGATAAAACGTTCCTGTTTGCAAGCACGTAAAAAATAAGAAAATTTAAAACAGTGTTTACTCGGCCGCGAAAGCCTCATCTCTGAATTTTACACTTTGTTTGAAATGTTTCCTTCAGGCATTTTCCCGTCACTTTGATACACTGAGCATCGAGTTGAGAACTGTTTCCCCTTTGAGAATGAAAATATTGTGTGAAACGTGTGCATGTGGCGGAAGAATATATTCTTAATTTGATATCTGGTAGCAGTATTTTCGGTAGGGTTTTTATCTGCATGGAAATCAGAGTTCTGCGCATAAAGTAACAAACCAGACTCTTTGCTTCTTAACATGTGTTTCCAGCCGTTAAACGTTTTAGATCATTTTCATTTGTCTACGTTACTATAACGTTCAGAATGGATTTTGAAATAATAATAAGTCTGACAGCAGATGAAACGGTGAAGTAGTAGCAAGAATGATGAGAGACGAAGATACCTGCAGCTCTTCCGTTTGTCCCTTTCTTGTAATGATCAACGGACGTGGTCTTGAAGATGACGTTGGCTCTTAGCTGAAAACGTTGAAGAAAATAACTGACATGTATGATTATTTAATCGATCTGGAAGGTGTTTTTCAAATACTAATGAAATCGACAGGAAAAGGATATGTGGAGAAACAGACACTGCTTCTTTTGTGAAGTAATACTGACACCATCAGTAACTATCCTAAACCGTTTATCCAGGAACAGACGCAACAGTGAGGAGTATTTGTAATTATCTACGAAATCCAGCTTCCCTATACTGTAATTAATTACGCGAAACGGTCGCCTTGGACATAGTATGAGCAGTGGAATGTAGAAAATCCCTGTTTGTGCACAAGGCTTTTAATTCAGGGAGAAATGTGAGAGTGTGTACAGTATGTAGAAGGCGAATGACCTTTGCCAAAACATTATAGGTGACTGATATTAGCGATCCATAGACAGCCATCTCCAGGTTCACGGATTAGACTCTAAAGCCTGTCCTTATAAGTAAACTTTTTTCCACTTCTTATGTGTTCCGATACTTTTTCTGCCATTCAGCTTATATTCTAAAGCTAATTTGAGGAGTATTATTTATTTATATATTTTGGCCCAGTTTTCTCTATCGTATACAGCTGGACAATCCAAATTGCTGAATAATTATGTTTGCTCCAAGACCACGTCACATTCCCTACGTAAGTTCTTTAAATGTAGGGTACAAACAGTACACCGGGCGTCTTCTGATTCTTGAAAATTTCGGGCTTCGTTTATGTAGAGCAGAATATTCAAAACTTTTAATCTTGACATTTCAATACCTATGTACTTAAATTGCATGCAGCTACCGAAGTCATTTATACAAATGTTGAAAACAGTAGGTGATACTGTTGTAAACTTCTGTTTATTAATATTTCATTTTCATTTTTATGTGATTGTTACATTATTTGAAGCTCTGTAGTAGCTTTTTATGATTTTTATTAATTCTTTATTTCCTGTTATCGACCATTGCAGAGTTATACTGACATTGTCGAATACTTAGACGAATTCTGTAAACGCTACATCTTTCTAATTTAATTCTCGTTTTTCTCTAATATCTACTGTCAGATGAAGATATTGTCTGTATTTAATCTTCCTTCTAAACAATTTTGTTTTTATCTACTAATATATCCCAAATTTATATAAGCTTTCTCTGCGATTATTGTATCTAATTTACATACCGTATTCAAAAGATTTTTAGCTCTAGAATTTTTGCGGTCTTCCCAATCTCCTTTCGTGAATGGAGATACAACTTCTGCTGTTTATTATGAATTTTTTATTTGTTTTCCATCGTTTATTTATCGTGTATAAAATTCATCATTTCAGCATTAAACGTTCATATTGTTACAATTCTGTATTTATTCCATAGGTTCCAGTAGCTTTTCTACTTTTAATTTCTTCTAGTGGTTCATGAAATTCTTCTGTTATTATGTGATGAAGTTCAGTGCACACTATTTTTTCTTCATTCTTCCTCTCTTTTCAGGCAATAACATAAGACCTTGCTGTGATCCTCCCATTTGTTATACATCATGTTTTTGTTACTGGATCTTTTTCTGGTTTGTTGACATCCCTCAGAACTGAAAAAAGGGATGGATGGTAACGTTCTGTTAATGTTTATGTCACTAGGGAGATAGATCGTAGAGACACTGATTCCACTAACAGAGATTCGCTGGAAGAATCCGAAGAAAATATTACTACCATATTAGGTAATATCAACTGACGAGTTAGCGAATATCGAAAGAACAGTAGCGCGTTTCATAGCGGGCTCGTTCAATAGGCAGTAGATCGTTATGGAAATGCTCAGCAAACTACAGTTATGACTAGAGAGGCTTTGTGCACCTCACAGGGATTTACTGATAATACCCCGAGAGCATACGTTGTAAGAAGACTCAGGCAAAATGGATTCTTCTTATAGAGCACCTTTTAAAGGGCAAACCAGTAACTGGCTAATATTACATCTAAAAGGCTCCCCGAGCGAGATGGCACAGTGTAAAGGCACTGGACTCTCATTCGACGGCGTTTCAGATCTCCGACCGGCCACCCTCTTAGGGTGGTCCGTGGTTTATGTAAATCGTTTAAAGCAAATGACGAGACAGTTTCTTTGAAAGGCTCACGACCGATTTCCGTATCCATTCTTTGCTATCCCAAACTTTCGTCCTAAATGACCTCACTGACAGGATGTTAAACCATAAAGTTTCTTCTTTCATACAAGGCGTTTGACAATGCAAAATCTCAGTAATGTGGAGCAGGCGTTTTTCGAACATACGTCACAGTTGCCAGAATGGTAGAATAAACTCCCGATTATCCCGTATTTCAGTAAGCTAAAATATTTTAATCCGAAGTAGACGTTGAGGAGCCGTCGATGCTTACAGTGCAGGATTTCCATAATCACATTTGGGGGTGGGACATTTTCATTGAACAGAGTACACCTACAAACAGAGCGACTAATTCGAAATATATCTGTATTTTTGAGAAGAAACACAATATTCCCAGGTCAAGAAATTTTCGAATTGTCTTCGTACATACTACTTTCTGTACAGGCATGGAGATGATGCGTGTTATATTCTATCAAGGCAGTTCTCAAATGGAAAGATTAAGGAAATAAGTTAGCAACTGTGAGACATCTTTTTACCAGAAAAAATACTTAGATATTATTTTGTTAAACTAAAACTATGTGCAGCAAGTTAATTTGAAAATTATTCACTCTTGGCCCCGCTGTGGTCTTTACATTCATTCAGCATAAAACACATAATGAAGTAATGTTAAAAAAGAGCTACCCGTTTGGAACATTACTTTCTCGTACTCTGCTTGCTTTGTCCACAAACAACACAGATGAACGCGTAGATGCAGACTCCGTAGAGTTCCAGTGACTTTACAACACTACACCACTTCGTCGACTGCTAACCAAGATAGGGAGCATTATAACATCTCTGATGTTGTCAACCTAAACGATTTATCATACGTGATCAGTTTTCTGACGGAGCTCTTACGTACAGAAGATTATAGCCGTGTTTTTAGGTTACCTTCGCAGATGTGTGAAATGTTCGATGAATGTTTAACTTCCAAACCAAATATCTTATAGTGGACGGCGTATGTAACATAGAGTGTGTCGCAAGGGACCATAATAGCATCTCTGATATTCTCAACATGCATAAACGATCTGTTAGGCAGGCAGAAACTGTTCGCTAAGCATGCTGTTGCGTACAGGAAAATATCGTCGTTTTGTCTTGTCAGTCTTGTAATTGTTTCGATGCTGTCCACCAAGAATTTATCTCCTGTGCCAGCCTTTTCATCTCGTAGTAGCACTTCCAACTTACATCCTCAATTATTTACTGGACGTGTTCTAATCTCTGTCTTCGAATACAGCTTTTACTCTCTACAGCTCCCTCTACTACCATAGAAGTTATTCTCCGATGTCTTAACAGATGTCCTATCACCCTGTCCTCCCTCTTGTCAGTATTCTCCATATATTACTTTCCTTACCGATTCTCCGGAGAACCTCTTCATTTCTTTTCATGTCAGTCCTAATTTTCAACGTTCACCTGGAGCACCGCATCTCAAATGCTTCGATTTTCTTGTGTTCCGATAGCCTCTGGTCCGCAAAGTCAGTTACTTGTCTAGCACCTGTTACGTTTCAGACGTGCTAATACCGGAAGCTGCACCCTGTTTTCGAGGTTTCCGCAGCGTTATTTTTCAACAAAATAACACAAAATCACATGTTGTCCCTGTTGTTCTGACCTACTTTGATACGTGATAAATATCGACTCTTGGCGTCGACAGCACGTTTTCCAGATCTCTGACCCATTGCAAATATCTGATGATGGGCTTCCCTAAGACTGGCTAGCCACCACCGGCTAGGTACTTCGACTTACGACGTGTGATGTAGCGTGGAAGCACCTCTGCATGACGCACTTATATGTGTGAACCAAGATGAGTTCGACTCGATGCCCAGCCGGGTTAACTGGACTCGCATTCGGGACGACGACGGTTCAATCCCGCGTCCGGCCATCCTGATTTAGGTTTTCCGTGATTTCCCTAAATCGCTCCAGGCAAATACCGGGATGGTTCCTCTGAAAGGGCACGGCCGTCTTCCTTCCCCGTCCTTCCCTAGTCCGATGAGACCGATGACGTCTGTGTTTGGTCTCTTCCTCCAAAACAACCCAACCCAACCCAGCCGGGTTAGAGTTATTAGTGCAGTAATAGGTGGCAGCACTGTGTACTAAATTTCGAACCCTCTGTACCCCCAAGTCACCAAAAAATTCTTACTATACTGAACAGACACAATAAGTAAAAATTCTGTTATTCGTTATCATGTCTGATGTTACAATATTCGTGACCAGTAGTGTAGGACGAACGAAATGCCTGTAAGGCTGAAGTTATCGCTGCGTTTTCAGACTTCGAAGGGTCAGCTTTGGAGCGGGACAGGCCATCGTTACTGGACAGAAACCGGTCTCGGCTTCCGCCTCGTTGCAAGCTGTGCAGAAAAGTTCCGTCCGTAAAAACATCCGTGACGGCAGCTGTTAGAAGCCAGACACTGTGCGATAACGCCGACTTTGGATATCAAACAGTCTGAGAATGGCGTTCCCGCCGAGGCAGCACACGAGAATTCCGACGCCTCGCACAGCTGCTCGTTGCAGATAACGGAGAACCCCGGAGATAACTCCGTCTCAGCTGTTGGAAGTGGGCAACTTATCTAGTATTCCGTGCTTTATGCATCAAGATTAACTTCCGAAATCCCTGCCGGTACGATGTTTGGAAGTAGATAATGGACTTCGCCCGCAGTCTCGCTGTACATAACGGTAGTCCCCCCCTCCCTTGAAAGAGCGCCTTGATCGCTTTGGAGTGCTGTAGATCGTTTATAGGTGGCGGTCACGTGACCTTCTACCACTGACGTAACTAAGTCATGGGAGCGAAGGAGTGTGTATGTGACAGTCGGTGTTTTGGAACCAGCGCAGTGAAAAAAGAATATGTACAGACGTGACAGAATGGCATAAAGTAGCTGCTGTGTTGAGACATTCCCATGACCACACAGTGAATGAAACTGCCCAATTTGATGGTGTATCAACGCGGACTGTACAATGTGTATATAAGAAATGATGTGCCACCAGCAGCTATTTAACACTGCGCAAAGACAGTCATCTGAAAAAGAGCTTATTGCCATCGACCAGCGATGAGTTTCACGCCTTGTCAATGACAATCGGTTTGAAACGTGACAGAAATTGCTGCTGTCAGTAAACGCTGGTCCATCTCAATCATTTTTTCGAGTGATAAGTGCGAAGGAACTGCGTGCCATGGATGTTTGGAGTCAGTTACCTCGCAAAAGGACTTTGTACGAGTGGCACATAAAGGTGCATGCCGTCAATGGCCCAAACAACACAGAAGCTGGATAGGAGCTCCCTGGAAGCGTATAGTGTGTCCGAAGAGTGCGATTTTGCCTCTTTTCAAATAATGCACGTCGGTTGTGTTGTGTCGGTGCTCACGGCTACAGAGAATGCCGCAGCACAATCGATAAGCCGCGCTCGAAACACTCTTAGCACAGCATCTGTATGAGTTGGCTGTACGAACTATACCGAGGTCCGCCAGGGGCCACAGCTGCCAACCCATGGACATCACATGTGCGGATAGCGACTAGTCGATGCCTCGTTAATTACTGGGGCAATGAGCTACGGCTAATAAATCCCTCATTCACCCTATCCTTTGCTACGCCCACCCTGCCTGGATCTCCGCTCCCCCTACCTTTTACAAATCCCTTCAGATCCTGGAACGCCATGCTCTTCGCCTCACCTACCGCATCCGTCTCCCCTCCCCCACGTGGATCCTGTACGACCTTATTCCGTTCCCCCACCTCCTCCTTTCCCTCGACCGGATACGGATCCTCTAGACCTCCTGTAAACTCGATCCTCCTCACCTGCTGGTCTCTCCCATTCTCTCCCACCACCGTCCGCTGCTGCACCTGTATTTCCACGTCCCACCTGCTCTCCATCTCTCCACACCCTCTCCCAAGGTGGCTTCCGCCAGCTCCCCCTCCCTGATGAGGCCCTCCTCCTTTCCATCTACCCCTCCTACCAACTTTGATCTTCCCTCCCTCTTCCTGTGTTTGTTCCTATGGGCACCCGCTCTCCCTTCTCTCCTTCTTCCCTCCCTCCTCCCTTTCTCCCCACTCCTCCCCTGGGCTTCCGCTACTCCCCACTCCTCCCCCAGGCTTCCCCTACCCCCATACCACCATACAATCTCCTCTGTCATTGGCATCTTTGCTCTCCCCTCTCCCTCCCCCACTCCCACTCCGTTCTTCCCCTCTTGGTAGGTCCCCGGACTTGCACACATTACGTGGACATTCGTACGCCGGAGATCATCGCCATCAGTTTCTCGTGTGTGTGCCATCGTGTTTGTGTTTAGTGTTCTTCACTGTCACGCACCTACGTTCACCTGTGGCGTCGAAGTCGTCATTGTTTGTGCGTCGTGCCGACAGTTTTTAGTGTGTTTTTCGTCGAGTGTGAACGGCTTCGTGTTTTTTGTATTCTGTGTCTACTGTTTTTTGCCCGCCAATTTGTTCAGTCTTTTATGTGTCTTTATATTTTTTCATTGTCAAACCTGAGGCTGAAGAGCAGCGTAGGATGCTGCTGCCAGCCCACCTTATGTACAGGTGTTAAAATAACAATAAAGGGGAAAAACAAGCTACAGCTGACGGTTCTCTACAGTGTGGCGAGTCGGGAACAGTCGCCGAGTCTGCACGCTTTTGTACGTCCGTCGTCTCCGGGACTTAGGCTCCGTAGGCCAGCTCTGGACTCTTACGTAGGCATCACTAAGAGGCTCAGTGACGGGACTTTAATATTTTAGAGGGTAATAATTTAGAATGTCTAATTGTTCTGGATGTTTCACACGAAGATGCATCGTTTAAGTCGAGTATTTCATCATGTTTAATAAATATCATTTTATTACCAATTGTTGAGAATCTTTCTGACTGAAGATAAACTACTCCGTTCCCCTGCATTGTCAACAGGTTGCAGCCGATATCCGAAGGAGGTGCACTGTGTAGAGGTTGTAGTTCAAGCCGAAGGTAGTTCTTTAGCATTTCTGGGGTGTTGTTAATATCGTGACGCGTGTTCAGTTGGTCAGGCTACTGTGGATATGAACCGGTATGGTTATTTCAACATTTCCTCTATATCTTCATGATGAGTATGCTGTCGATACTTCTGTGTTCCAAGATGGCATCAACCGAATCCATGGTGTTGGAGACGTACGTTGCTGGTTTGACGAATACTCACATTCACGCACCTTGAATGGTCCGCTAAATCTTGCGGTCCTAGTGCTATAGCAAATTTCTGGGACTATTTGGAACTGTGTGTGGTTGGTTGGCCGATTTTGTGGTGGGGGAGGTCATCGGTCCCATTGGATTAGGGAAGTATGCAGAAGGAAGACGACCGTGCCCTTTCAAAGGAACCATCCCGGAATTTGCTTGTAGCGATTTAGGAAAATCACGGAAAACCTAAATCAGAATACCTGGATGCGTGTCTGAACCGTCGTCCTCCCAAATGCGAGTCCTGTGCATTAACCACTGCGCCACCTCGCTCATTGTAACTGTTGTGAAACCTGGCAATCAGTAGCCCCGCAATTTAGCAGCGCAACGGGATTTAATCATCAATGGCTTCAGCTGGATGTGGCGTATTTCAAGACACTTATAGACTCTCTTCCTCGCCGAAATCAGACCATTATCAAGGCAAAAGGCGGTGTGACACGGTAATGGCGTGATGTCTTCTGGGGTTACTTACATGTATGATCATACTTATAAATGTGCCTGTTTGTGTGTGAGTGTATTATTTGCGAATGTGATTGGATAAATTTTCAACTACCTTCTTGCGGCAGCAAGACAGTGATTAATACTATGACAAAAAATTGAAGTATGGAAAAAAAATAAAAGCTCTAGACCAGTAGCGCTGATAAATCCAACATTGATACTTGACTTATTGTATTTCATGATCGACACTACTAGCGACATGCAGCTGCCAAATATCGCGTGTCTCTCCTAAGAATTTACAGGCGCGTTTTCGCTGGTGTTTCGAGACATATCTGAAATTTCTTTTTTGAAATTGGTAGACGGAGTCAGCCCACACACATGTAGCCCACTGCGTGTTTCGTGCGACTCTCAATGTCAACGGATACCTCTATTTTTCTTATGTTACAAACAATTGTTTTATGCGACTGTGGATGCCCTTTCGATAGCACCCTTTTAGAGTAGAATATTGGCTTAACGATATGTATTAATAGGGACACTAAAATACAAAGAAAGTCTGCAGCGACTGAGTAGCGCTGTTGTGTGGGTGTAACAGAAAGCGAGGCACTAGCCTCCAGGTGAAATGAGAAGGGGAGAGTCTGGCGTGGAAGGTGCTACTACCACACAGCAGCGCTCCTCAGTCCCTACTGGAACACTGACCTTTCTTAGTGTTCTGCCGTCCTGTTGACTCATATCGTTTAACACAATATTGTATTCCACTAATTTGGAAACATGGCCACATCTACATCTACTTCCAACACGATTACTCTGTGTTCCTATAGCACTTTTCTATTTCTCTGCTGATTCACTCTTCTGTGAGGATCCTACAGCTGTCGTAGTATCCACATGTCTGTCGTCTTCGGTGGGTATCTTCCAATGCTTCCTTGTCTTCTATTGCTCTGTTTCTGATGGCCTTATTTATCTCATCCTCTTCTCCTTCTGCCTTGATGATAGTACATCAACGTATTGTTTGGTAATCTGTCATTCGCACTGTATGACCACATTAGGCGAGTTGTCGTTCTCTATTCTGTGTGCACACTTTCTTGGGCTTGGGTCATTTCTTCCGAGATCTTTATGTCGAGAGCCAGCGAGGCACAAGCGCGCACGTGAGACGGAAGTCAACTGAACGAGACGGACCAGCAGTTTTATGTGGTCAGCAGTGGAGGCAGCCTAGTGGAGACTTGTCTTGAGCTAGCAGCGAAGGTTTATCAAAACGAGGCATCAGTTTCTGTTCTGAGCGAGCGGAAGGTACCCGGCATCTCGGTTCCAGCGAACGTCTTGCTGACAACATCCAAAGAGAGATTAGTTGTGGGATGTGCTCATGGACCATGATGCACAAGAAGAAGGTTGAGCAATTTCCGTGTAAAACTTCCGCAGTGCAGACGCCTGTGTCTGACTGCATTACAGCTTAAGCTGTGTTAGTTGTTTGATTGTCATACAACTCTCATTTTGTTTTCCTTTTTTTTCCCAAGTAGGCTCCCAGCACTCGCATCCTTAGGTAGTTATAGGCTCGACAATACTTCCATTAATTTGCAACTTAGAAGACCATAAAGGCTTTGCTTCTGGATTGTTGCTTTCGCATGGGTACTCGTTATTGTATCTCCCAATTACCTCTTTTGTCTTCCTAAAGGGTGCAACCCAAATATTTAAAATTTTTAAATGCCTTGATGTGGTGGTCCTCTATCTTTATGTTCCCTACATTTTCTCCACTGGATATGTGTTCAGTGTTTTGAAAATTTACTTCCAGTCCTCACTTATTATCTTCTTCCAATAGTTTCCTTAACATAAAGGAGATACCACCTTCTGCACTAGCCACCGCTACATGATCATCTGCGAAGAACAAAGTGTACAAACATTGGTTGATCCTGTTTTATCTTAATGCCCATTCTCACGCATTTCATGCTCCATAGGCCTAAGACTCTCGATATGCATATTTTAAACAACGTAGGTGATAAGCAGCATCCCTTTTTTAAAATTCTTTTGTAATTATGAAGTTTGCGATGGAATTTTATTTCCTAAACTTTATTCACCACTTTTGTTGCACACTCTGAGAACTTGTATAGGGTGCATGTGCTTCTAACACATGTCTTTTCAAGATCATTCCCCCTCAGGACTTCAGTTTCTTCCGCGGCACAGAGTCACACGCCTTCTCGAGATCTGTGTGAACTCCATGACTATACAGATTCCTTTCAGTGTGGAAAAGTGAACATCTAAACCTTTTCCTTGCAACCTCTGATTTCTCTTATTTTATTAAGATTGTCATTTCTACATATATAGGTGGAACTCGACAAAATATTTTGTCATTCGGAGAAGAAAATTAGCGATCGTAGTTTCCTGAAGAGATCTCGCCACAGAGAGAAACATCTTTGTTTTAAAGAGTGCCATCCCACCCCACTTACCTCATACTTGACAGTGTCTCCCCTACTTCACAATACAAAACGAGTTGCCGTCTTTTAACTTTTTCAGAATCCTCCGTCATTCCGATCTGGAAATGATCGCGTACCGCGCAGCAGTACTCCAGAAGAGGACGGACGGTCGTAGTATAGGCACTCTCTTTAGTAGATTTGTTGCACGATCCAAGTATACCACTAACAAATAAAGTCTCCAATTCGCTACTTCAAGAAAATTTTCTGTGTAACGTTTCCAATGAATATTGTAGTCTCCGGGTACATGTTTGAATCGCCACCCATTAGTTTTGTGTGATTTATCACGTAACCGAAGTTTAACCATATTTTTATTTCCATTTTTTGCATCATGAGTTGAAGTACTATAATCTCCACCACTGTTTATTTCGAGCCTTTTTTGCAGAACGTAGTTTAGGTGGACTAATAAAAAAAAAGTGTCTAACGCATTAATTGGGTAAGACTTTTGAACTTTACTTCTTGCACAATCTCCTCCTCCTCCTCCTTACGACCATCCACACTGAAATCATTATTCTCCTTTATTAAAAATATTACGAAAGTTTCTGATAACTTGACTTCATCGTGAAGACGAAATCGGACAGCTGATTAGCATACACCTTCCATGTAAAACAATGACGCTCGGAAAACCAATAATTGACTAGACTAGCAAAAGCTGTTAGAGCCTAATATGTAAACACAATAGCGATAAATGGTTCACGATATTCTGCTTTCGTCTTCCGAAGTTGTGCCGCATGTACGAGTAAGCATGGTGTACATAATAGCCATCTGCATCCGAAGCCATTGCGCTACCGCAAATATAGTCGCTGTTCCTCAAAATTCCGCCTAGCTCGCTGCAGATTTTTGTTGAAAACTCTTTTTTCTTCGCCTTCAGTCAATACTGAAGCTCCAGGAGTAGCATTGTTTGCGGGTTAAATTAGGGGAATTCAGGGGTGAATGTTATACAAACAATTCTTTTTTTTTTCTGTACCCAAACGTGTTCCGACATCTTTGTGCTGTCATCAGTGGACTTTTTATTACAGTCTTGTTCTCTAGGTTGTTTGATACTGTAACGCCATCTTTTCATTGTAGTTGCCACGCTTATTGTCCTGGCACCTTTCGTCAACATACTCATTTATTAGAGACTCACAGGTTCAAATTTCGAAACATTTGTAGCAGTATCTATATAGTTTACTTGTACCACAACAACTCAACCTATATATTTTAGGTACTACAGTGCTCTTTGATTAGAGGTGGTATCTCTGAGGAGGAGTTCGAGACTCGGCAAGGCAGTTTCCTGTTGTATTTTGAATCGAGCATAGACGTGAGCAGGGTCGTAACAAGTGTTAATCGGTAAGAATAGCAATTCCCGGTCCACGTGAAACTGTAGTCAGCTCCGTGGCGCAGGGGACAGTGGCAGTGGGAAGTGGCTGGGTGCTTTGTGGACGTAAATACTCAATAAGCCTTCAGCTCCTTTATTAATAACATAATTTAATAATTCAGAGTGCATGTGCAAAAGTAAAACACAAACAAAATAACCAGCGGGCTTTCGACAAACATGCATTTACTTAACAGCTAGCCTAACATCCCACACGGTAAAATGACTGTCCTTAAAAAATAATTTTAACTTTTCAAAAACAAGCAGAGTACAGCACAATCGATAACCATACCACTAACACCTACAAAAGGAAAAATAAAATAGCAAGGTTCTAGCTCAGGACACAATATCAAAAATTAAACCACCTTGAGAGCCGAAGCATCAGAGTCCCAAAACGAATACAAATATAACTTATCAACAACACATATTAGATATTAGATAATTAAAGCACGCAAACGAGACTACACAACGCTGACCATGCTACAAAATAAATCAGACCAGAAATTAAAACAAGACCAGAAGCTATGTGTCAGAAGGCAAATCAGTTAGCACAACTGACAGTATAAAAATGTACGCTCATAGTGTATAATCCGCCCAGAATTTGCTGCTACTGGAACTTACTTGCGTCAGTCCCGCCGTCAGAAAATGGAACAACTAGCACAGGTTAAGCTGAAATGCAGCCAACACAAGCATCTGCACGTCGGAAGTTTTGCACAGAACACACATGGTTCAACGCTCTTCTCCCACACCACGGTCCAACAGCACACACCACAACCAATCTCTCTTTGGATTTCAGCACGACCTTCCCTGAAGCCGAGATGCCAGGCAGCGTCCACTCGCTCAGGACAGAAACGCCTCGTATTCACAACATGTCGCTGCTAGCACAATCCAAGACTCCTCCAGGCTGCCTTCACTGATGACCACACAAACCTGCTGCTCTATCTCGTCCAGTTGACTGCTGTTCAATTGCTCGCTTGTTGTTGTGCCTCCTCGCTGGCTCTCTGCGTAACTGTCCACGTCTCCTTTACCTTCAATCACCATGGCGACAGTGGCTCCTGTGTCTTTCATACACACGGGGCTCCTACCACCGGCTGCCAGCAGCCAGCTTCCACATGTCCTCCCACGTGCCGCTGTTCGCTCGGCAATTTGATCAACCAGCCCCTCTGGAGCATGAACAAGACCGGTCAACACGCCATCTGTGGCCCGATGCTGCATATAAAGTCTTGTCCTGCCACTCCTGTCTACGGCTCCCGGCGCTGGCTCTGAGTTGTTGCTGCTTCCTTGTCCAACACCAACCATTCTCCACTGTCACTTATGGTCACTCAGTATCTCGCTGCGGCACTCCAGTCAGCTGTTTTAACTATTTTGTAGTTTAACATGTGCGCTACTGTGTGAGGACGCATCATCGAAACTAATGTCACCTGCCAAGTAAGGGAGAGGGGAGGGGGGAGGGACTTCACACGACAAAGTTGAAAGGTCGAAAGAGAGTAAGGCACGGCGCCCGCCCGGTTAGCTGTGCGGTCTAACGCACGGCTTTCCGGATTGGGAAGGAGCGCCTGGCCCCCGGCACGAACCCTCTCGGCAGACTTGTGTTGAGGTTCGGTGAGCCAGCCAGTCTGTGGATGGTTTTTAGGCGGTTTTCCACCTGCCTCGGCGAATGCGGTCTGGTTCCCCTTATTCCGCCTCAGCTACACTATGTCAGCGACTGCTGCGCAAACAAGTTCTCCACGTACGCGTACACCACCATTACTCTACCACACAAACATGGGATTACACTCTTGCGGTGTGAGACGTTCCCTGGGGGGCCCACCGGTGGCCGAACCGCACAATAACCCTGAAAGAGTGGTTCGGTGTGGGGCGGCGGAGGGGTGAAGTGGACTGCGTTAGTCGTCGTGGGGTTGTGGACCGCTGCGGCTACGGCGGGGACGGAGTCTCTCCGTCGTTTCTGGGCCCCCGCTTAAAATACAATACAATACAATACAATACAAGGGCATGGCACCTCCAACAGGGCTATGCGTTTGGCATTACGACAGTTTTACCTGTGTATGAGGTCCAACGCCAAGCAATTACTGCCTAGGCGAGGCGAGCATGGGTAGAAGAAAACATGTTTCGTTAGTAAGGCAAGGATTTTGCCCGTAGTGTGTACAGTCAACAGCAATTTCCTTCTTGTCTTCTACGTTTTAGTAGATTTTAGGACGAACAGGAGAAGGCTTTTAAACGGTGCAGTCTCTTGAAAATGAGAGTGTGCGCTCTCGAAATGCACATTCTTTTTTTGTTGTTGTCGTAAGTGAAATATCACTTATGTGCTCGAATGATATTCTTCAGGCCTAGGAAAAATGGATAAATAACATTAGACACATGAATAAGAAAAAGGAATTGCCATAACGTTTACAACATCAAGTAACATCCCTATGGTTGCAATTCAAAAATAAGGGGTTGGAGAAGAGTCGCATGTAGCGGAGATGTATATTTCACGTAGCGTATTTTTGTCCGTCCACAGGGGCAGTGGACATAGGCAGAACAGCGACCAGGCAGACAGGCAGCCAGGGACGATAATATCTCGCATCCGCTAGACAGCTGGCGTTTCTGACAGGGGACTGTTTGTGGCCGTCTGCTGGTGCACCTGCGTAGAGCACAAAATAGCAGCCCTCTGGAATGATCGAAGGCCTCTTTCTGCATTATCAGGGTAGGCGATGTGCCAGTTTTATTCGCTGTCTCGATCGAAAGAGTGAATATCGTAAGAAGTGCCTTTGGCTACTCACTACCAAGCTACAAATTGAAGTTCATAATTTTGATAATATTGGTATGGGAATTCTGTTCTTTTGTCATAATGTTTCTAAGCTAGTTGGCAGAAGCGGTTTTGATACGGTAGATAAATAACGAGAGCCGACTTTGATCTGAGGATGGCTAGTGAGAAACCGGAAGTGGTTATTGCCAACGAGAATGTGAAATGTGAACAACATCAGTGAGCTGTAATCTTAGCTGGCCCTCTTTTGACATGCATTTTTTGCTTGTGTTATTTACGAAACGCAAATGTGAAGAAGAGTGACTCCAGAAAGGAACAGTTTTTTCAGACTTCTGTTGGGCACAAATAATTTCTACATAACTCCTATTTCTTCCATTTCTCATACTTCTGAATACGAAATAATCAGATTTTCATTCCACTGTGCACACTGCAATGATCTTCCACGAATCAGCAAGGTTTTAGAAACCATCGTTCGTATGAAACTCAGGTTGTCATTTTCCCACAGATAAACCGCGAACTATGTATGGATGAAGGGCAACAGGCAGATTCTATGTTCGAAAAATTCCGAAAAGCAATTGACACAGTGCTCCCCTGCAGACAGTAAACGAAGGTCCGGACCTACGGAATAGGTTGCCAGGTATGTGACTTGCTCGAAGATTTCTTAATAGAACCCAGTATGTTGTCCTCGACGGTGCTTGTTCATCAGAGACAAGAGTATCGTTAGGAGTGCCCCAGGGAATTGTTATAAAAAGTGGGTGTACAGATAAATTTTTTGTCGTCTCTCCTTTTCGTCACGAAACTAAATGTTCCATTTTAGTACCTTATTGTACACTATATAGTTCAAATGAAAAGCTCCACGAGAAATGCATCGTAAGTACCTAAACAAAGCAGTTCCTAATTTCTATCAGTTTATTTTATCGTATGTGGAACGACACCGGTATTTACCATTCACTGATTTTAGAACTTGACAGCATGTTGCTCATCTGCCGTTGCTCTAACAAGGATAATTTTTAGACAACTGATCATGTTTATGTCGTCTGATCGACTTTTGTTCGGCGAAAAGTTTTTCTCGTCAATTTGCTTTCTTTGAGGCTGCCACCTTCGTGGTATTCTTTATGCAGATGAAAAAACGCTGTCATAAACGAGCTGTTGTTCGCAGATTTCGTGTTTTTTTCGTCGAATCAGTGTTACACTATGTACAAAAGTTCTCAGTTATTCACAATATGGCATCTGTTTCTATATTCAAGATGGCCGCTGTGGCCAAGCTGTTCTAGGCGCAGTCCGGAACCGCGCGACCGCTACGGTCGCAGGTTCGAATCCTGCCTCGGGCATGGATGTGTGTGACGTCCTTAGGTTGGTTAGGTTTAAGTAGTTCTAAGTTCTAGGGGGCTGATGACCTCAGATGTTAAGTCCCTTAGTGCTCAGAACCATTTCAACCACCTAGATTGAAAACGCGGCTGAGACGTTCTGTAATATACAACAAATTACAGTTGTGTTGATTCTAACACTAGTTCCTGATAGGACCACAAGGAGGATTCAAACTCGAATACCTTGTTGAATGTTAGCGACTTGTCGATTTCGAACAACACTCTCACTTTTATCTATGTTTCCTTATTTTTTGCAGTGAAATAGCTCAAATACTATAAACTCCGTGTGCAGGATCAAGTTAGTTCTCATAATTATCACATGCCAGTCAAACTGCAATCTAATCACAGTGAAGCACAAGCCACCAATGAGTACAAAACCTGTAACATAAATGAAACAGACTTCTTTGTTTAAGATATCTGTAAGCTACTATCATATAAATGTATTGCAAGACAATTATCATCAATTACGGAAAGAATTACTGTAAAACCTTACTAGTCTCATTCATGACTTAGAGTGGGTAGACAGGTGCCTTACGCGTTCCTTGAGTCTATACGACACCGTCGCGTCACCCCAACTCGCCAGCTCTGAAAGAGTCAAAGATCCATGGAAGAAATGATAGTAAGCTTTCAGGCTCTGTCGTGAGCCAGTTATGGATATGTCAAAAGCACCAATTCGGAAGGAAGGCCACGAAAATCAATCATGGATTTTTCAAAGAAATCTTCGCAATATTCAACTCAACTGATTTTAGGGAAATCTAGATGGCCAGACCAGAATATGAACCCCCCTTCCTCCCCAGTGAGACTACAGTGCAGCATTTCACAACGAGACTAGTTTCGAAAAGATTCTTCCATCGACTCTGGCTCGAGGATTATTGTGTTTGTGATATATCTTTCCCTAATAGAAGTACAATAAATGTTAAATATTTGGCACATTGGGTGTTCAGTATTATTTTTGACATACTAAGGTTCTGAAAGCAGGAAAGCAAATGATGTAAAATTTATTTATTAGACTGTCATGATACTGCAAAATCAGTCAGCAATGGATGCAGGCCATCCATCGAGAGTGGAATTTGATTTATTTGTTATGTTATTTCGGAACATGCGAGCCAAAGCTACTTGGCCATGGAACGAATCAATACCTAGCTTTATAAACACATGATTAAAGAATTAATAAAATACAAAAAAACAGAGCGTATACGATTCAGTGACACATTACAAAGAAAACTTTTCAACTATTGCGAAGAACTCCTGCACAAGATAGAAGGGTTGTGCAAAAGGAAATCTTTCAGCTTGGATCTAAACACCTGGGGTTCATCTCCCAATTTTTTTGTTTTTCATTGCTGCAGGGAGTCTATTGAAAATGAAACCTGCTGAATGGTGGCCACCTTTCATTCTTGAACGAAACGGACAGTCTAATGAGTACAGAATATGCATTGTGAGTAAATCGAAGAAAGACTAAGTGATGAGAAGTAAGAGAAATAAGAACAGCAAGAAACTTAAGATCAGGATTAGTAAATACGAAGAAGATGAATTTAAGGAATTCTGCTATCTAGGCAGTAAAATAACCAACGAAGGACGGAGGAAGGAGGACATCAAAAGCAGACTATCTCTGGCAAAATGGCATTTCCGGCCAATAGAAGTCTACTAGTATCAAACATAAGTCTTAATTAGAGAAATAAATTTCTGTAAATGTACGTTTGGAGCACAGCTTTGTATGGTAGTGAGACATGGACTGTGGGAAAATCGGAACAGAAGAGAATCGAAGCTTTTGATATGTAGTGCTACAGAATAATGTTGCAAATTAGGTGGATTTATAAGGTAAGGAATGAAGAGATTCTCCGCGCAGCATCGACGAGGAAAGGAATGTATGGAAAACCCTGGTATAAGAAGAGACAGGATGGTAGCACAACTATTATGACATCAGGCAATAACTTCCATGGTATTAGAGCGAGCTGTAGAGGGTAAAAACTGTAGAGGAAAACAGAAGTTGAAATACATCCAGCAAATAATTGATGACGTAGGCCGCAAGTGCAACTCTGAGGAGAGAAATTCGTGGCGGACAGCATCAAACCAGTCAGAAGCCTAATGACGCACTTCAGTCGGTGGAAAAGGAACCCTTATGGGATCACTGTGATGTCCATCTGTCTTTCTTACTGTTCAAATCCCTATTTGTTAGGAATGTACGCACCCAGTTGAAAGTGATGTCACATATTAAGATCTACGGTGTCTTGGTGCTGTAAAAGTGAAGATTCTAAGTCAATGCAATCAAAAGATGAGGGCTTTTATGTCACGTATCTTGATACTTGCAGACTCATTAATTAAAAACTTCCCCTTGACGTAGAATCATGAAATTTGGCAAGAACCAAGGTTTCACAGTACAAGTAAAGAAAAAATCCGAAAAATTTTTAATTTGCAATTATAAATAAAAACTCTGTCATTTCTTCTCTTACTTCAGTCTTGGAATCCCTGGAACCGATATCTTACCAGTATTAGTGTCGATAAGAGGCAAAAATCGTAGAGATCCTCGATTGTCGGATGAATGAACTTTTCACCTACATAACTAAGTTTGTGCGAAACCTTTAGTACGCGAGTTCTATTCGTATCTGGCCAATTTTTATTGTTTCTAGTATTTGCTGAATGTATGTTGTAGTTCACCAACACATTCCAAGACGGCACTGTATGTCAGTAAGTCCTCCGTTTTCTGAGCTGAGAATATTGTCTGTGAGTGCTCGAAGTTACGCCCAAGTATGGCACACTACAAGATAACAGAGGGAAAGTAAGTAAACCAAACAAGGCTTCGCGTTTCAGCGTCAGAAACAGTGGAGATAATTCTTATAGTGAAGTTAATAGCTTTCAGTTTCTCTACAACCTCTGGAACGTGATACTTCCAAGAGAGTCTTCCATCTACCCTCGTTCCTAACAATTCAATATGGTTGACATCACTGTCTGAGCAGCCTGAGAGAATAAAATTTCACTTTTACAACAGCTCTCTGTCATAAAATGTATGTATTGCGTTGTAGTTATGTGCTGATCTGTTGTCTGAAAACCACTGCTACATAATTTAGCTACATAATTTACATTACATTCCATTTCTTTCACAATAACACTTCTATTACCTGTAGAGAGAACATTTCCCTGGTGTATGCCATGTTTGGTGGCAGGTCATTGATATAGAGAAAAGCAACGGACCCAAAACACAACCCTGCGTTATTGCCCGCTTTACATGACCCACTCAAATTTCTTCCCTGTTTGTCCACACTGGAGGACCAGCTTCTGGTTCCTTCTTTCCATATGTGAAGTGAACTATTCTTGGGATTTTTGTGTAATCGCATAAAGTTCCAAGTTATGCAAAAATATTCTCTGGTCCACACAATCAAACGCTTCTGTTAAATCAAAGAAAATACCTACTTTACTGAACCTGTCGTTTAGCCCTGATTATGCCTAACACACAAAATAATAAATTGAATATCATACCACAGGTAATAACCTGGAATAAATGTTATCAGTTCACCATCGTATGTTTATGAATTTTTGAAATAACGATCCTAGATGATAAGTTGACCAGCGATTGTGAACACCACTGTCTTCGCTGCGTTCTTTGTTGATTCATACAACAGACTATGTGCTGAGTCATGCCCCTCTTTGCATACTCGAAGACAGCCAATTCCGAACCCTCGCTCTGGAAGTCGAGATCACTTAAGGAAATGAGCGACGGAGGGACAGCAAGAGCAACAGCCCCATCCCGGACCCCCGAGTCTCTTCACAGCGCCTGCTGTCGTTTCCCACCAGCTTAATACGCTCTCCCACAGTGAGAGTGAGGCAACCGTCCCCCTCTGAGCATCAAAACTATAAATGCTCCAGCTCTTTCCTACAATTGATGAGCATCCACTTGAAAAATAATGCTCAAGAAGCGGAGGAAGTGGCGTTCGTTACGAATACAAGGAAAAGGTATTGCTCAGAACTACAGCGCATCCTCATTTTGTAGCAAATCCTGGGAGTGTTTGTTAAATCACTGTTTCCGAATACAATACGGAAAATTTGCTGCAGCTATGCGATTAATTTGCTGCCCTGATTTTCCGTAGAATGATAACTGATTGTTCCATCGTTTCGCCACTGTGCCTGAGGACACGATCTTCATTGTGTTCACCATGACAGTACATCGCAACCAAAAGGATAGTAGGAAAGTATCTACCTGAAACGGCCCTCAATGTCTTTCCCTGAGTTCGTCTTGCTTTCTTCTTATTCTTATTCCTGGCCCTTATACCATGTTTTCACGGGGTCAGCAAGTTAATTATTTGGTTTAGTAATGTTAATGGTGGAGGGGGGCCTGATGCCCATTCTGTTGACACCTCTGGGTCTTGTTGGGTTCTGGAGCGAAATCAACGTCCTAACTACCCCTAAAGGTTTTCCATTTGTATTAGGTAGGATCTCTGCGTGGCCAGTCCATTTCAGGAATGTTGTTATCCACAAACCATTGGCTCACACATGACGGTGCAGTGTCATGCAGCCACATTGTCTCCGAAATGTTCCTCTACGATACTCAGTACACAATACAGTAATAAGCGTACAGACCCTTCCACATTTAGTGCTTTCTTAACTGCAATAAGGGATCACATTCTAGCCACGAAAAACACCCGCATTAGCGTAACATTACCTCCTCCGTACTTAACTGTTGACACTACATATGATGGCAACTAATGTTCTCCAGGCATTCGACAAACTCAGACCCTTCCATCATATTGCCACATGGCATAGGGTGATTATTCACTCCAAATTACTTGTTTCCAGTCATTCACTATCCAATGAGGTCGCTCGTTACGCAGCCTAAAGTGTCGCTTAGCATTGACTACATAAATATTTCGCTTGTGAGAAGCTGCTCGACCACTGTATCCCATTGTTTTTAGCTCCCTACAGACAGTCAGTTTACTAGGAGGGTTGCTGGTAGCAATTTCATGCGATGTTTTACAACCCTCCTCCGCAACGTTCGACAATCCCTGTCAATTAGTACAGGGGGTTGTATCGTCTTCGTTTAGCTGTCGTTGTTCCTTTACGTTTCCACTTCACAATCACATCACCAGCCGTCGACTTGGGCAGCTAAAGAAGGGTTGAAACGTCCCTGAAGGATTTGTTACTCACGTGAAATCCCTCCTGACCCACCCACTCGGGTGTTGCTGCTTCTGTACGTACAACTGATACCCCCGCCTCCCTTTGTACTCGTGATTCCGCCTCACGTGACATCTGGGGGTCACTTCCGCATTACGGTGGGTTAGCAGGATACTTTTTATCGGAAACTGTAGTCTATTCCTTGTCTCTATTGCTCCATCGACCTCCAAGGAAGCTGTTCTTGGTTGCCGTATCAAATGCACCACTAACTGTAGTCTATTCCCTGTCTCTATTGCTCCATCGACATACAAGGAAGCTGTTCTTGGTTGCCGTAGCAAATGCACCACTAACCTGCTCCTTCTTCTGGTAAATTTTTCTGAAAGGCATATTTATATAGTGACACCATCAGCTGCTACCATCTCGTGCCTTACATAGAACTATATCACCATCCATTCATTTTAGGACTTCGTCTTGTGCTTTATCTACCAACCTAATTTTTTATCTTCGGTAGCCGCATATTTAAATGTTTCTAGGTTCTTCTGTGCACATCCGGTGGCCGACATTTTATTACCATACAATACTCTGCTCCAGGTATAAACTTACAGGAACTCCGAACTCGTATTCAGTTCGATATCAATATATTATACCGGTGGAGCTCTGTAAGGCTTCCTTGATAGAATACTTTCGCTGGTCGGGGTGGCCGAGCGGTTCTAGGCGCTACAGTCTGGAACCACGCGACCGTCGCAGGTTCGAATCCTGCCTCGGGCTTGGATGTGTGTGAGGTCCTTACGTTGGTTAGGTTTAAGTAGTTCTAAGTTCTAGAGGACCGATGACCTCAGAAATTAAGTCCCATAGTGCTCATAGCCATATACATCTTTAAACGGTAAGCGAGAATTCAATAATCTGTAATGAGTCTATGGGAGAGACAGGGTCGTCGTCGCTGACGCGGCGGGAGCGTAGCGAAACAACATCTAACGGCAACACTCACGAACATGCTTGTGCTTCCCTTTTTTTTTATTGCTTTGTTGTTGTTTCATACCTCTCGCCTCATAGGGGCTGGGGGAGGACTGTCGGCGGTACAGTCAACCTGCTCTTCAGACAAAGAGTTTATACATATAAAAGACGACAATAACAAATTAAACAGTGAAACATTTACAAATTTCTTTTAAATTGATTAAAGGATGAATTTTAAAAAGCAATCTATGTAAAAGAAACTTGGATTACTTCTATGAAAAGCTTTATCAGAGATCATCAACAGTCACAAAATTTCCTGACTTACATTATTTAAGGAACTAATGCGTTTCAATGCACAAAGCTCCTCTTCATACCAGATTGGTAATACAAAAACAGTTAACAAAAGTACACACAGGTAAGTTATTAAAGTTGTCTTACAGGCTTGGCATGTACTGCGGTCATCTTGCAGAGAAAGAGAAGCATAACCTAAGATAATGGAATATGTACTTCATTTCTTTGCGTGCTTTCACATAAATATTTTTAAAGAATCACTCGTTCATATGAAATGACTGTGTTCCTGTGGTGTGTTCAGTTGTCTCCATTACTATAGTTCCTTAGATCTTGTTAACCACTGTTCACAAGCTTGCAATGGACAATTAATACACGGCATCACAAAATGTCCAAATGTGTGTGAATTTCTAGGGGACCAAACTGCTTAGGTCATCGGTCCCTAGACTTACACATTACTTAAATTAACTTAAACTAACTTATGCTAAGAACAACACGGGCACCCGTGCCCGAGGGAGGACTCGAACCTCGGGCAGGAGAGTCTGCGCAGTCAGTGACATGGCGCCTCTAACCGCGCGCCCACGACCTTACAATCAACTCTGCTGCGCAAGATATTAGATGTAATGCACCACTTTTTCCTTAGGCTGCAAGGCTGTAGTTGATGGCTAAAGTGATCCTGATATCTGTGTTTTCAATCAGCTTGGCTGTTTTCTATGAGATGGTAATTATGATATAATTATCCAGTGTGATTCAGTTGACTCTAATGACAGGTTTTATGCAACCCATGGTGCCTTAAAACACTACACACGAGATTTTCATATTCTCTCCCTCGCTACGCGTAAACTATTTATCAAGCAAAAAAAAAAAAAAAAAATAGAATATCACCTTTTGATGGGAAATTCAATGTAGTTTAATTTTATACTGGGATACGTTTTCTTTGGAGGCCACATTTTTCGAACTGTTGAAGCAAAACGTGTTTGAAGATCATTTTTGTACGTTTTTCGTGAATAATTCGAAAACTACGGTCTCTAGAGAAAACATATCCCAGTAGAAAACTACAATAAATTTCGTGCAAAAACGTCCTATTCGTTTTTTCTGTAAGACTGATAGTCTGCGCATAGAAAGCGAGAGTACCTGAAAATCTTACGTGTGATATTTGAAGGTATTGTGGGTTGCATAAATCCTATAAGTAAGGGAAGGCGTATCACTTTGTATATGCTTTGACGGACACCTGGTTTGTACTTCACAGCAGAGTTTATTGTGCTGTGGTGTTTTAAATGTGTCCATTGCACGTTTATAAACAGCCATTTCATATGAAAAAGGTTAATGATTATTTCTAAAAATTTATGTGTACAGCAGACAAGCGTGCAAAGTGAATACACTTTCATATTACGTTTTCTAGAGAATATACCTTCATATTACATTTTCGTTTTTTCTCCACAGGATAGCCATAGTCCATGCCATGACAGAAAGAAGTACTTTAATATCTATACATAATTTTGGTCAGTGTTTTAGTATTACAATAGTAATTTCATGATGAGTTTTGTACATCGAAACATTTGGCTTCATTAAATAATTTGAATAAGTCAACAATTTTTATCACTGCTAGCAGTCTCTGAAAAACCTTTTCATATTTTTGAAACAGTCGCTGTCAATTGCTTTCCTTCATTTTTAAAATTTGAAGGAGGAAAAAATTTAAAAGTAAAATAAAAAAAATTCTTGGTTGCAATCCATTTTGGTTGTCTGATGCAGCAACCGTTATGAACGGTTATGAATATTTCTCAATAAAATCAGCCTCGTTTCAAAATTGCTTCTATTAATAACAATTAAGCGTTTTGTCGCTTTAAGGCGTTGTCAGATTACGAAGAAAATTTGCAGGAAAAACTTTTCTTCAATGGCCGCTGAAGGGTATTAAATGGCAATAAGAGGCGTCTTTATGTACCTTGACCATACGTTATACCCAGACACTTCTTATTCTCATTTAATACCCTTCAGCGGCCATCGACGAATGAAGTTTTTCCTGCTACATTTTTACGTAATCTGATGGCACCTTACAAGGGCGAAGAGAGTTATTGTTATTAATAAAAGAAACTTCGCAAGCAATACTATTTTCGTTAAAAAACACATTTTTTCCTTATCTGTGGACCCTACTTAGGCCGACCTGCTGACTAGTGGTCGGCTCCATGCGACGCTACGTTGAACCAGGGGCTGTGTCCTCTGTTAGGAAGGTCGCTTTCGGTATATACCAGCGGAATGTAGAGCCGCAGGTGGGGCCATCTGACAACCAATGCCGCCTGCTGCTATCGCTGTCGTTAGCCAGTACAACCAACGTTCATCTTTGTTTATCCTTAAGCCATATACTCTGTCCTATGTTAGCCACAGAAATTTATAAAACTGTAATAATTGTAACAAAAGCAAGAGGGAGTTAAGTAAAATGTGGATGACGACATTGCATAATAAGAGAAATTATAGCTTTCTTACTTATAACTGCCATCGACATCACCTGTCAGACAATCATATGCGTTCATCATCAAGTGACGTACTGAGTCGCCCTCTAAATAAGGCCGTTATAAGGTTTCCACTCGATTTATTTCACCTGCACTGCCACTGCACTCGTAATATTTGCACTGAAAATAGCCTCTATTACATATAATGAAATTATTACAAAGCTAACTGTAAATAATAAAACAAATTACTGATCGCACACTTTTACTTGGTCCCTCTATGATCGCTGGAGTTCGGTATATTTCGTGCCGCTCCGGTATGTTTGCGTTCGGCGCCAACTTCAGTTACGAAACAGCATTGTGCGCCTTAACAATAACTAACCGTTGTGAATACGGTGTTGATCCATGTGCGGTAATGAACGTAGTCGTTATTATCTCCAGAAATGAACGAAGGGGTTGTACATGGACCAGCACCTGCCCATCAATTGTTGTGTTACTTCTGGTACGCATTAATCTCTTACGTATTAGTTTCTTTTATAAGGTGTAAGTTACCGAACCTGGGTGGAGGAGGCGGGGCTTGTGTCAGCAGCCATGGCTACGAGCTGATCGCAAGATTCCGTTTCTGGCATCTTCTGCTCAGGAGCCAAGTAAACGCGTGTAACTCGTCACTGAGCCCCTACCTTTCTTGAAGGTGTGGCACGTGTCTCAGCATTTACCCGGATGGAATCCCGATTTTATGGGACACGTGCTGCAGTAGTAAACAGTGTCACCTGGATGGAGACCCGGTCTTCTGGGAAATGTGCTGCAGTAGTACACAGTTTCCCTTCTACCACCTTTTACCTGCCTGTTAATGGGTTTGTCCGCAGCTCGTGGTCATGCGGTAGCATTCTCGCTTCCCGCGCCCGGGTACCCGGGTTCGATTCCCGGCGGGGTCAGTGATTTTCTCTGCCTCGTGATGAGTGGGTGTTGTGCGATGTCCTTGGGTTTGTTATGTTTAAGTAGTTCTAAGTTATAAGGGACTGATGACCATAGATGTTAAGTCCCATAGTGCTCAGAGCTATTTGAACCATTTTTTGTTAATGTGTACAGCACAGTCCTTTTCATTGGAGCAAATTAAGTGTGGCTGCTTTGACAGTGTCTCATTGTCATCGAGATTCGATGGTTCAAATTGCTCTGAGACTTTACTTGTGAGGTCATCAGTCCCCTAGAACTTAGAACTACTTAAACCTAAGTAATCTAAGGACATCACACACATCCATGCCCGAGGCAGGATTCGAACCTGCGATCGTAGCGGTCGCGCCGTTCCAGACTGTAGCGCCTAGAACCGCTCGGCCATCCAAGCCGGCCGAGATTCGATGATCTTCCCATCTTTCATCCGTCTGAGTTCCGTATATTTCCAACCAGGGCTATCAGAAGTGCCACTATGTACCTCTCGTGTCCGAAATTGTGTTTCTGGTTGGAGGTAGCACCAGGTTGCGGAATTATCCACTGACAGTTGTCACTATTTTGTTACTGCTGTCATCGTTCAAGTCAGTCATATCACTGAAAATTCCAATTATGTTTTAGGATTACCACGTAAATTAGCCGTTTTCGTTGTTATGGTTCAGAATAACGCCTTCGAACTGGACTAGAAAAGTGAAAACAAAACAACAGCCGCATGTGTTCGACAAATGCTTTTCCTCGTAGTTATATCGCTTGCCCATAGATGTCAGAACACTGCAGTATAAGACGTACGGCGGTGAGAGCTCCGGTAAATTGAAATTTGTGTTTTATACGGCCCCGCATGCTAGAGTATTGCGATATGTACGCAATCGGGGCTGCCCCGCTGGTCGAGCGGTAAGGGTTATAGGCCCCGGGAGCTTTCTGTTGTAGCTGGCAGTGTTTCATCTCTGCAGATGTCACCCACAGGCATGGAAGAAACGTTAGTGACTAGATCGTGCCCTCTAGCCCGGAACTATTAGCAGAAAGAGACATGTGTGCAATACGACGAGAAGACTGCCCGCGGCGCTGTGTGGGTTCAGCGATCTGTCAGCGCCGCGCGCCACTGCCGCCGTGGAGGGCATCGACCGGGGCGTCGCGCTGTGTTTGCGCCGCGTCGCCAGGGGACGCTTCCACGGGTAGGGGGGTGGGGGTGGGAAGCGAGTGGGCGGGGGTGGAGGCGGGGGTCGGAGCCTCAGGTGGCACGGCTTGCAGCCGCCCCAGCTGCTGACGATCCCCTTGGCAGTCCGCACCACGCTTCTCTGGCTCCCCAGTAAGCACTGGCGAAAGCACGATCATCTCCGTGTGGATTATACAACACCGTCACTTACTGAAAAGGGACTTGCAGCAACCGGTCGCTGTTTCGAATTCATTTTTATTACACTGTACACTCAAGAATATTGGAGGTAATTAGGAAGAAAGGAGACTAACTGTAATCTACAAGAGTCGCATTCACCACCACAAATCACTTTTTATCCAGAAACAAAATTCAAAAAATACACTACTGGCCATTAAAATTGCTACACCAAAATGAAATGCAGAAGATAAACGGTTATTCATTGGACAAATATATTATACTAGAACTATGTGATTACATTTTCAAGCAATTTGGGTGCATAGATACTGAGAAATCATTACCCACAAAACCACCTCTGGCCGTAATAATGGCCTTGATACGCCTGGGCATTGAGTCAAACAGAGCTTGGATGGCGCGTGCAGGTACAGCTGCCCACGCAGCTTCAACACGATACCACAGTTCATCAAGAGTAGTGACTGGCATATTGTGACGAGCCAACTGCTCGGCCACCATTGACCAAACGTTTTCAATTGGTGAGGGATCTGGAGAATGTGCTGGCTCGGGCAGCAGTCGAACATTTTCTGTATACAGAAAGGCCCGTACAGGACCTGCAACATGCATTCGTGCATTATCCTGCTGAAATGTAGGGTTTCGCAGGGATCGAATGAAGGGTAGAGCCACGGATCGTAACACATCTGAAATGTAACGTCCTCTGTTCAAAGTGCCGTCAATGCGAACAAGAGGTGACCGAGAAATGTAACAAATGTCACCCCATACCATCACGCCGGGTTATACGCCAGTACGGCGATGACGAATACACGTTTCCAACGTGCGTTCACCGCGATGTCGCCAAACACAGATGCTGTAAACAGTACCTGGATTCATCCGAAAAACTGACGTTTTGCCATTCATGCACCCAGGTTCGTCGTTGAGTACACAATCGCAGGCGCTCCTGTCTGTGATGCAGCGTCAAGGGTAACCGCAGCCATGGTCTCCGAGCTGATAGTCCATACTGCTGCAAACGTCGTCGAACGTTCCTGCAGATGGTTGTTGTCTTGCAAACGTCCCCATCTGTTGACTCAGGTACCTAGACGTGGCTGAACGATCCGTTACAGCCATGCGGATAAGATGCCTGTCATCTCGACTGCTAATGATACTAGGTCTTTGGGATCCAGCACGGCGTTCCGTATTACCCTCCTGAACCCACCGATTCCATATTCTGCTAACAGCCATTGGATCTCGACCAACGCGAGCAGCAATGTCGCGATACGATAAACTGCAATCGCAATAGGCTACAATCCGAGCTTTATAAAGTCGGAAACGTGATGGTACGCATTTCTCCTTCTTACACGAGGCATCACAACAACGTTTCACCATGCAAGCTCAGTCAACTGCTGTTTGTGTATGAGAAATCGGTTGGAAACTTTCCTCATGTCAGCACGTGGTGGATGTCGCCACCGGTGCCAACCTTGTGTGAATGCTTTGAAAAGCTAATCATCACAGCATCTTCTTCCTGTCGGTTAAATTTCGCGTCTGAAGCACATCATCTTAGTGGTTTAGCAGTTTTAATGGCCGGTAGTGTCTCATCAAAATGTTGTTTAACTATCACATGTACATCAGCCAGCATGGTTGCCTTTCTCTTATATATGTTCGTTACGTGGGTATGAACAGCAGTATGTTTTTTTTAATAGTACTTATATTTTTACTTCACTTTTTCTAAATCTATGTCAGACTCCGAAAAGCGACCTAACTGTGTGTGTTGAAGGGTACCTCTGGTGCCGATAACTGATCCCGTCCTTCTGTTAGACTCGCGAATGGAGCATGCGAAGAACGATTGACGGTAAGGATATGTATTAGCTCTAATTTCTCGAATTCTCTCGTTGTGGTAGTTTCGCAAGACGTATATGGTAGGAAGTAATATGTCCAACTCTTCCTGGAACCCACTCTCTCACAATTTCAATAGTAAACCACTTCATGAATCACATCACCTCTCTTGTAGCGTCTGCCATTGGAGTTTATAGAGCGTGTCTGTAACATTTTTGCGCCAACTGAAGGACCCTGTGACGAAACGCACTGCTTTTCTTTGGATATTCTCTGTCTCTTCTATTAGTTATACTTCGTAACGGTGATGAGAAATACTCTAGAATCGATCGAATAAGTATTTTGAAAGCCACTTCTCTCGTGGATGAGTTATATTTCCTGAATATTCTTCCTATGAAACTCAGTGTAGCATCTACTTTTTCTACTGTTTATTTTATGTGCTCACACCACTTGAAGTCGCTCTGGATAGTTATTCTCAGATATTTTACGGCAGATACTGTTTCAAGAAGTTCTCATCAGTATTGTAGTTGTACAGTAGTGGCTTTCTTTCCTATGTATGTGCAGTATTTTACATTAATTGACGTTCAGGGTCAACTAACAGAACCCGCTCCGTTCATCAATGTTCTGCAGGTCGTTCTGCAAACCGATACTGTGCTCTGGCGTTGCTACTTTCTTATAGACAACCGAATCATCTGCGAAATGTCTTGAGGAGCTTCCGAAGCCTTCTGCTTGATCATTTATATACGTTGTAACGGTCCTCTCACACTTCCTTAGATACTACGGGAATTACATCTGTCGATTTTGTTACGTTAAGAACCACAAGTTGAGTTCTATCTGTAAGGAAGTCTTGAATCCAGTCGCAAATCTGGTCCGATACTTGGAAAGCTCATATTTTTACTAAACGACTCTGTGAGTCGGTGTCAAATGCCTCCCTGCAGTCAAGGACGACTGCATCAACGAGGCCGCGGTTGGCTACAACTCTAAGGATCTCATGGAGAAACAGAGCGAAATGAGTTTCACGTGATCTCTGTTTGCGGAATCAATGTTGATTTTGATAGAGGATTGTTTCGTTCTCCAAGAACGCCATAATTGTTAAACATAATTCTTCAGTAGAGTGAAGTCAACGATTTCTTTCTTTCTTTCGCTTACGCGGTAGCAGTGTCGGCATGATAACAACGGATTTTGCAATGTTAGTTTTAGGGATGGCCGGATTCCCTTCCTGCCGCCACCCCGTACCCCCCAGTACGGAATCAATGTACCCCAACTGTCTGCGTCTAGTGTAAATCGTGAAATAGTACGGACGTGTGACAAATGTGTGCGACGCGTGTAACTAAGGCGGAACGTGGGGACCAGCCCTGTATTCACCTATCGGGATGTGGAAAAAAAGCCTAAAAACCACATCCAGGCTAGCCGGCACACCGTTAATCCACCAGGCGGATTCGATCCGGTGCCGACGCGCCCACCCGAGTTCAGGAAGCAGTACGTTAGCGCTCTCGACTTCCCTGGCGGGTTAGAGTGACGTCAACGATATACGCCTATAATTATGTGCATCTGTCCCTCAACCCTTCTCGAAAACGGGAGTGACCTGCATTTTTTTCCTGTCGCTTAGGTACCCTTCGTTGCTCCAGCGACCGTCTCCGCGAGATCAGTTCGGAAAAAAGTATCACAATCTACCGTCCACGTAAACATGACTCTATTAAAAAGGTACCACAAAACTGACTTAGATCTTCTGTACTGATATATATCCGCGCTAACGTAACTCGTCTACTTGCTGGAGTTGACAATAAACAGATGGAAACACAAGAAAAGTGCACACCAATTATTCAATCAACCGTCTTCAGTTTGAGTTTTGTGTGAGACAAGATAGAAATGTTACTCTTTTATGGAGAATGTAGTGGACTGGCGATGTATTGGAATGTGATGTACATTGGTTTTTGGGAGTGGCAGTTTCCTGTTCGAGCAGTCGTGCTCTCACGTGTGGATTTGTTGCAACAGAAGCGGGTTCATCTGGACAAGTTCTAATACGACTGCGTTGCCTTGTGTTGAAACTTTCCCCTTCCTGAAGTTCCACAATAAGACGAAAAAGGTAGATTCCTGTCACGATAGCCGGCCGCGGTGGTCTCGCGGTTCTAGGCGCGCAGTCCGGAACCGTGCGACTGCTACGGTCGCAGGTTCGAATCCTGCCTCGGGCATGGATGTGTGGGATGTCCTTAGGTTAGTTAGGTTTAAGTAGTTCTAAGTTCTAGGGGACTAATGACCACAGCAGTTGAGTCCCATAGTGCTCAGAGCCATTTGAACCTGTCACGATATAGCTCTTAGACTTCCTGCGCCTGAGTAGCATTACGCCTGCATTCAACTACAATAAAGTGAAAATAATGACGATAATGTTTTAATCAAGGACTACCTTTACTGTACACAACATATGGTTTAAAAATACTATAGTACTGTGTTGCATGTACCCGTATCGCCGGCCGCTGTGACCGAGCGGTTCTAAGCGCTTCAGTCCGGAGCCGTGCTGCTGCTGCGGTCGCAGGTTCGAATCCTACCTCGGGGATGGATGTATGTGACGTCCTTAGGTTAGTTAGGCTTAAGCAGTTCTAACTCTAGGGGACTGATGATTTCAGATCTTAAGTCCCATAGTGATTAGAGCCATTTGAACCATTTGTATGCGTATCGTGAATATGGGAACTTTATTTTAACCTTATTGCAATTACTGTCATGCAAACTTCATTCTGCATGTATGAGTAGCATTCCTACCGTCTCTACATTGGAGTAGCCGGCCGCGGTGGTCTTGCGGTTCTACACTCCTGGAAATTGAAATAAGAACACCGTGAATTCATTGTCCCAGGAAGGGGAAACTTTATTGACACATTCCTGGGGTCAGATACATCACATGACGACACTGACAGAACCACAGGCACATAGACACAGGCAACAGAGCATGCACAATGTCGGCACTAGTACAGTGTATATCCACCTTTCGCAGCAATGCAGGCTGCTATTCTCCCATGGAGACGATCGTAGAGATGCTGGATGTAGTCCTGTGGAACGGCTTGCCATGCCATTTTCACCTGGCGCCTCAGTTGGACCAGCGTTCGTGCTGGACGTGCAGACCGCGTGAGACGACGCATCATCCAGTCCCAAACATGCTCAATGGGGGACAGATCCGGAGATCTTGCTGGCCAGGGTAGTTGACTTACACCTTCTAGAGCACGTTGGGTGGCACGGGATACATGCGGACGTGCATTGTCCTGTTAGAACAACAAGTTCCCTTGCCGGTCTAGGAATGGTAGAACGATGGGTTCGATGACGGTTTGGATGTACCGTGCACTATTCAGTGTCCCCTCGACGATCACCAGAGGTGTACGGCCAGTGTAGGAGATAGCTCCCCACACCATGAGGCCGGGTGTTGGCCCTGTGTGCCTCGGTCGTATGCAGTCCTGATTGTGGCGCTCACCTGAACGGCGCCAAACACGCATACGACCATCATTGGCACCAAGGCAGAAGCGACTCTCATCGCTGAAGACGACACGTCTCCATTTGTCCCTCCATTCACGCCTGTCGCGACACCACTGGAGGCGGGCTGCACGATGTTGGGGCGTGAGCGGAAGACGGCCTAACGGTATGTGGGACCGTAGCCCAGCTTCATGGAGACGGTTGCGAATGGTCCTCGCCGATACCCCAGGAGCAACAGTGTCCCTAATTTGCTGGGAAGTGGCGGTGCGGTCCCCTACGGCACTGCGTAGGATCCTACGGTCTTGGCGTGCATCCGTGCGTCGCTGCGGTCCTGTCCCAGGTCGACGGGCACGTGTACCTTCCGCCGACCACTGGCGGCAACATCGATGTACTGTGGAGACCTCACGCCCCACGTGTTGAGCAATTCGGCGGTACGTCCACCCGGCCTCCCGCATGCCCACTATACGCCCTCGCTCAAAGTCCGTCAACTGCACATACGGTTCACGTCCACGCCGTCGCGGCATGCTACCAGTGTTAAAGACTGCGATGGAGCTCCGTATGCCACGGCAAACTGGCTGACACTGACGGCGGCGGTGCACAAATGCTGCGCAGCTAGCGCCATTCGACGGCCAACACCGCGGTTCCTGGTGTGTCCGCTGTGCCGTGCGTGTGATCATTGCTTGTACAGCCCTCTCGCAGTGTCCGGAGTAAGTATGGTGGGTCTGACACACGGGTGTCAATGTGTACTTTTTTCCATTTGCAGGAGTGTAGGTGGTGCAGTCCGGAACTGCGGGACTGCTACGGTCGCAGGTTCGAATCCTGCCTCGGGCATGGATGTGTGTGATGTCCTTAGGTTAGTTAGCTTTAAGTAGTTCTAAGTTCTAGGGGACTGATGACCTAAGATGTTAAGTCCCATAGTGCTCAGAGCCATTTGAACCATTTGAACCTACGTTCGCGTATATTACATTCTCACACACCTTCAGCTGAAGGCGATTGACTGAACGACCGGTGTGCATTTTTTTGAGTTTCTATTCGTTTAACGTTATCCTGGTATCTTCAGTCTTTGCTTTTACGGGGAGTCAAAGTCAGTTTCGCATTACCATTACAGTAACCTCATGTTTACGTGTATAGTACCCGTGATACGTTTCTGGAAAGTTACTGAAGAGAGAAAATGGTTTACTGAATTACAAATATAGGGTGCTTTTCAAAAAAGACGTACTGCTGTTAATATCTTCATAATGAAAAAAGTTACATCAAAGGCAATCATGCGTGCTAATGTCACCCTAGTAGCTAAAAAGTTTGTTGCTTTGTTTTCCTTCTTGACAAAAACTTATTTGGGATGGTTCACTACAAGTGGAACACTATGTATATGACACAAAAAGCAAGAATGAGAGTTGAGATGACAGACTAAACAAAAATTGGGAAACTGGTTAGCGAAAGCTGCTGTATTGCTCCTAATGTGTTCAATATCTAAACTGCTGGCCATTAAAACCGCAACAACAAGAAGGGTAGCAAAAAATGAAATTTTACATGCTGTGCGTATACAGTATAGTAAGATGGTTTCATGATTAAATTTTTAGGTGCGAAGTTTAGAATACCGAGCTGCCCGCACTGGCAACAACGATAACTCTAATTACATCAAATAGATTTCGAATTACAAATACGTGTATGGCATTCCATACTGCTTCAACTATATGCTGGAGTTAATTAGTTGTGGTGGCTGGTTGGTGGTGGCAGGCTAGTCTCTTTGCCTCCATGATCAAATGTTTTCAGTGGCTAAGAGATCTGTCCGGGGCAGGAGTCGAAGTCCTCCGTATGGAGTTACGCCAGGACAGCGTGGGAAACGTGCGGTCTTGCGTTATCTTGTTGAAAGATAACTTTACATGGGCCGCGAAGTTAGAGCCTATCCACTGTCCTTAACTCGTCTTAGTCGTAACGGCTCCTGCCAAATTACCAGCTATGCAAACCAGAGGTGATGGCGTTATATACCCAATGGCAGGGGATCTAAAAAGTGTTGTCGCTGGACACGCCACTGCCTGCGTGCCCCTCTCTGCTACCATGTCAAGAGAAGCCGCAACACTGCTCTTCCTGTAAACAGTCTGTGAAGTTCTAGCACCGTCACACTGTCCACAGGGATAATGTTAATGCTGCGAACAAAACGATCTCCTGACTCAATATACTTGGCGTGGCTGTACAATAGCTCAAGTCCAAATGAACAATACTTCTATCCTCTCGGGCACTAGTCGCATGGGCCCGCTTAAATTCAAGGTTGGGAGTATAGCACTTCTGAAACCATCGATTCCATATTCACATGACAGTCTTGGGATCTCACAGAACGATAAAGTGGAGTCCCGAAAGGCCATGATGCTGTTGCCGAGTTCTGAGACAACCTGATAGACGGTTTTCCTCCTTACATGGGGCACCACATGCTCAATAATATGTAATAGCGAACAAGAAGAGAATATTACAGTCGATTTATACACTGTCGACCAGTGTAACAGATCTCGTTACTTTATGTGTGGTTTTACCCGTATGACATGCAAAAATGTCTCAAGCAAAGGAAGTCCCTTAGGGACCACGAAGAAGTGGTCATGCCAATTACAGCACATACAAAGATATTTAAGAAACCGTTCTTTCCACACTCCGAACAATAATGGACAACCGTTCTTTCCACACTCAGTACAATAATGGAACGGGAAGAACCTTAATAAATAGTACAGTTAATAATGCCCTTTGCCATGCACTACACAGTGATTTGTAGAATATGGTGTAGATATAGGTTTAGGGATTGTATTGTATGGAACTGGGGACCTAGAAACGACGGAGAGGCGGTTCACAACCCCGCAACAGGCTACAGCAGTCCACTCACCCCACCATCGCCCCACGCCGAACCCAGGGTTATTGTGCGGTTCGGCCCCCAGTGGACGTCTCACACCAGACGAGTGTAGCCCAGATTTTCGCGTGGTAGAGTAATTATGGTGTATGCGTACGTGGAGAAAGTATTTGCACAGCAATCGCAGACGTAGTGTAACTGAGGAGCATTTCCGCCTTAAAAACCATACACAGGCTGGCCGGCACACCGGATTGCCGATGACACCGCCTTCCTTGCCCTTGCCCCCACCCTGCAGCGCTCCCAACACCTTCTCCAATCCCATCTTGACCGGTTCATCGCTTGGTGCAACCAGTGATTGCTCAAGGTCAATCCCTCCAAAACCCAGGCGATCATTGTAGGCAAAACCACCCCTTCCTTCCGCCTCCTTGATTTCTATCTCACCATCTATGGCCGTCCTATCGCCCTCACCCCCACCCTTAAGTACCTTGGCGTCACCCTCGATCGTCGACTCTCCTGGACCCCCCATCACCAGACAATCCAAGCCAAGGCATGCTCCCGACTGCGTCTCCTCAAGCTCCTTTCAGGCGGTACATGGGGTCTGGACCCCTCCACCATACTCCACACCTATAAATCCCTCATCCTCCCTATCCTTTGTTACGCCCATCCAGTCTGGATCTCTGCCCCCCCTACCTTTTATAAATCCCTGCAAATCCTTGAACGCCATGATCTCTGCCTCGCCTATCGCATCCGTCTCCCCTCCCCCACGCAAATCCTGTATGATCTCATTCCGTTCCCCCACCTCTCCTTTTCCTTGAAAGGATATGGAACCTTACACCTCCCGCAAACTAGATCCTCCTCACCTGCTTGTCACGCCCATCCTCTCCTGCCCCCACCTGCTGGTGTGCCTGTATTCCCACGTCCCACCTGGTCTCCATCTCTCCACCCTCCTTACCCTCTCCCAAGGTGGCTTCCACCACCTCCCCCTTCCTGATGATTCCCTCCTCTCCTCCATATACCCGTCCTACCAACTTTGATCCTCCCTCCCTCTTCCTGTTTTTGCTCCTTTGGGCACCCTCCCACCCTTTTCTCCCTCTTCCCCCTCCTCCATTTCCCCCCACTCCTCCCCTGGGATTCCCCTCCCCTGTCCCTCTCCTCCTCCTCCCCCCCCATCTCCTCAGCCATTGGCCTCTTTGTTGTTCCCTCTCCCCCACCTCACCCTTCTTCCCCACTTGGCAGGTCCCTGGACCCGCACACGCTAAGTGGACATTCACGCACCGGAGATCATCGCCATCGGTGTCTCGTGTGTGCCGTCGTGTTTAGTGTTCAGTGTCCACCTGTGTCATCGCCATCTTCAGTGTTAGTGCATCGTGAAAACAGTTTGTAGTGTGGATCTTCGTCGAGTGTGAACGGCTCTGTGTTTGTCTTTATGTGTCTTCTGTTTAATTACCGACCATTATGTCACATCTGTGTCTTCTTTCTGTTGTTTATTTATCTACTCTATGGTTGGAGAGTGGCGTAACATGCTGCTGACAGCCTGCCTGTTTGTATGGGTTTGAAAATAACAATACAGAAAAAAAAAGAAAAAGAAAACTGGTCGGCACACCGGACTTCAACACTAATCCACCGGGCGGATTCGTGCCGGGGACTGGCACGCCTTCCCGGCCTGAAAGCAGTGCGCTAGACCGCACGGCTAACCGGGCGGTCTGATTTAGGAATTACTAGAATAAGATAACAAACAGCAGGGAATGAGAGAGCTGCGTTGACTGTTATGTTTTCCTCGTTCAATATTCGAAGGTTATCCGTAACGTTGGTACGAAGTACCATCCAACATGCCCTGCCTTACAGAATACTCCTGTATATTCTGATGTAAAAGTTTACCACACACTTACTTAAATCACATTTTAACTGATTCTTACTTTTTGTTAAATTAATCAATGACCTCGACCCTGAAATAGGTATATGACAGCGATTGAAAGAAAATTGCACACAAATACTCTACAAAGAATGTTTGCTTGCACTTCGAACACTTCTGTTTCTTCTATGATTTAGTAATACGTTTCTATAAGAGCGGTATTTCTCCGAGTTAGTGGAGTGACAATACTAAAAACATCAAACAGCTTAGATCGCACAAATATTTCTCTATAGAAGTCAACCGGTTTTGACAGACTGTGCTGTCATCTTCAGGCCTTAAAAATCTTTTTGTTCTGAAACGCGTTCGTTTTACGTTGGATCTCAAGCCAAGTTGTGACAATGTTGGCAAGGACAGGTAGGTACCTGACGCCAACTGCGCACAGTGCACGGAAGAAAGCGCAGTTTTCTGCCGTATATAACAAGGGCAGGAGAAAGGATGCGCAAAATTATAGACCAATATGCTCGACAGCAATGTGCTGCAGGATCCTGGGGAATATTCTTAAATCAAATGTAATGGGTTGAGAAGGACTCGCTTATCCAAAACACAGCTCGCCCTTTTTACTCACGATGTCATCTCAACCTTAAAACACGAAAAACGCATATTCTATGCGGGAAACTCTGGACAATGCACTCCACTATAGACTGTCAACGACGGTCCCAGCAAACGGAACAGATTCTCAAATAAGTGACTGGTGAGCAATAGAACCAGTACTTTATCCTTGATGGAAAGTGTTAATCTGGAATAAGCGTAACGTTAGGAGAGGCGCTGGGAAGTGTTCATAAAGTACATAAAAAATATAAATGTTTATCGTATTTTTTATTTCCATGTCATTTGTGTAAGGGATATTCTGGGTTACTTGGTCGGAGCCGGCCGCTGTGACCGAGCGGTTCTAGGCGATTCAGTCCGGAACAGACCTGCTGCTACGGTCGCAGGTTCGAATCCTGCCTCATGCTTGGATGTGTGTGATATCCTTAGGTTAGTTAGGTATAAGTAGTTCCAAGTCTTAGGGGACTGATGACCTCAGATGTTAAGTCAAAAAAATGGTTCAAATGGCTCTGAGCACTAGGGGACTTAACATCTGTGGTCATCAGTCTCCTAGAACTTAGAACTACTTAAACCTAACTAACCTAAAGACAGTACACAACACCCAGTCATCACGAGGTAGAGAATGTTAAGTCACATAGTGCTTAGAGCCATTTGAACCATTTTGAACTTGGTCGGAATTCTAAAGGATGCGATGAATGGCAACCTCCTTTAAACGTTGTAGTGTAATCGGGGTGATATGCTGCTCTTCTATACGAGGCAGCGAAACGACATGCGATGAAGCGAGGTCAATTGTACAGATGGCGAATGGCCGACTTAAGTTTACTTTGAGAGTTCTCAGAAGGTATAGTGTACCTACAAAAAGATTTCGCGCAAAAGTTTGTACTTCCCATTCTTTGGTACTGTTCGAGTGTTTTTGATTTCCACCAGGTGGGAGTAAAGGAAGACATCGACAGTATTTAGTGACGTAAAGTAAAGTAATGTCGTATGGCATGAATGGCTGGGAGACGACGAAAGGCAGGTTTACCCACCTAATTGAAAAGGTTATGCCTATCCTTTGCGCTCACAGAAGCCTTTCCTTCGCGAAGTATGAGAACTGTGTGCGTAAACGTATCTGTTATGTCTAGGTTGCTGCAGTGGGTATGTGTTGGAGATGATAGAGAAGGGAGAGGGTGAAATCCTGTGCCGGCACATAGCCTACTCGCGAACAGCAACAAGGGGGCCGCCGAACTTAACTTCCTCATCCGACGGACGGATCGCAATCAAGAGTGTCACATGTCCTCACTTCATGAGACACTGCGGAGAGGACGTCGAGTCTGGTGATCAGAAACTTTACGTCACCACCTCCTCTTCCCTTTCCGTGGTAATACTGGCAGTGAAATTTTTTTCCAACACTGGAAATGGAACCGGCTTACCTCCTGGTTGAGTGCCACGACACAGGCGTGCGTTAGCGACCGCGGCCACGGAGGCGGGCATGAGGCGGGCATTCAGCGACATATTGCTGAATTTATTAGTAGAGAGTCGTGTGTAGATGGGAAGAAGAGTGGCTGGAATCGACAGAGAGTAAGTTGCGCCTAGTAAATTTAACAACGCGCCAAGGTGTACCTCCTTCATGCCACTAAGACAGGATGAAGTCCTCCTCATTCATCTTCGTGTAGGACTCAGCCCCAAGACGCGTGACTTCTTGATCTGAAGAGAGAACCCTCCCGTGTGTAGTGCTTGTGGCGTTCAGTAGTCAGTGCGCCACAGTTTAGTGTAGCTAATTTACTGATAGATTTGTCTTCTATTTTAACTGGCAGCGAGACGAATGTGGTACGGCGTTAAGGTTCTGCGCAATGGCCGACTTGTTCCCTAAAATTTTATCGATGAATTTTTAATGTGATATCAGTGAGTTTGGCTCGCAATGTTTTTTTGGTAAGTAATGAGCCAGATATGCATTCCTGTGTAATTATTGCAGCTTTCTTCTTGTATCACTGGCGTTTTAGTTGACACTTTTAGTAAATTTGACCGTATTTACGCTAAGGTTGTGAGATGATGGAAGACTGCGGGTGACGCTGTGTGAGACAGGGAGAGAGTAGGTGTAATTACGTGAGACATACTCTTCCTTGTTTTAAAACATTTGAACCTCATTCATTTCTAGAAATTTTAGTAGGGGATGTGAGAATCCTACCGTTGAGCGCCCATAAAGTACAAACAAATATATATACGCGCGTGCGCTTCATTTGTTACTGGTCGATTATTCGATCACTGAAAGTGTTATGGAAACACTGCCGGGAAACACGAAGCACGCAGTAATGTTAAGGAAATTTGGACAACCAGCATTCGCGACAGACTATGAAGTGCACAAGGCCGAAAGAAAAGAGATGAGGGCCCACTGAGAGGCATACAGGATATCGTCTTCTCCATGTTTCATACGCGAGTGCAACAGAAAAGGACGTAGTATTGCCCTGTAGTGGTAGGGATTTTCCAGACCTGATTCGATACAAAATCTTCCATCAGTGACAATACCACAATTATATCGATATCTCTTTAATATAGGAACAAAAGTATCTTTACCAACAGTTTGGCAAAGATTGACTTTTCTACGTATATTAAAAATTTGCTCTAACAATAATATACTTATTTAGGATAAAAGGTGAAATACTCGTATATAGATTCTTCTCGTAAGAGCTTGCAAAAATTGATAAATACAACATAACAGAGTCACCTTATAGAGAAGTAAAGTAAACAAAACCTGCATCATGACTCCTTGTAATCAAGCTCGTCGTCCTTGTTTCCTTGCAGGAAATAAAGAATGTACATGTAAATAAACAGCGCAGTACGTGAAAGCTTGTACGTGTGTTAGTTGTTAAAAAGCTGGAAAACGGTAATGCTATATGAAGCCGTAGCCAAGCTTGTATTGTACTGTATTGCATGGAACTGGGGACCTAGAAAAGACGAAGAGGCTTCTTCGTCCCTGTCGTAGCCCTCAGTGGTTCACAACCCCACAACAGGCTACACAGTCCACACTCAACCCCCCCCCCCCCCCCCCCCCCCGCCGGTAATTATGGTGTTCGCGTTCGTGGAGAAAATGTTTGCGCAGCAATTGCCGACATAGTGGAGATGAGGAGGAATAAGGGGAACAAGCCCGCATTCGCCGAGGCAGATGGGAAACCGCCTTAAAAACCACCCACAGACTGACCAGCACGCTCTTTCGGATACACCCTGTATAGTGTTTGCCATTAAAATCGCAATACAGTGAAGAAAAGCAAACGATGAATTTTTGCTTATTGTGTCTACACAACAAGGTGAGAAGAATACTCTTAGGGTATACGGGCCGCGAAAGTTAGCACACAGAGCTGCACCTCTGGCACGTCAAACAACAAATGCAAGCAGCAATATCGCGGGACAAGAACCCGCTTTCTCGAAACAACATGATGCTGTGTGTCGGGTTCCTGCTCTGGGTGGCACAAGCTTCACCTTTCCACGCGATACGTAACACGATTTTTTCGCAAACAACAAAAAGTCAAATGCCTTTTCTTGAATGTGAAACCTATTGCGTAATCTTTGTGTTTACCGACTTTTGTGGATTCTTTTTAAAGGAACACACCACCATTTGACTATTTTATTGTTTATTTAAGCACAACCCATGTTTCGGCGATTTATACCATTTTCAACTACTTGATTTTTTTGTCTTTACATTGCAGGACACTTAACATGTTTTCAAGCTCAAAGTCGGCCATAAATTAAGAAAAATATTAAGCGTATGGCTAACTTGGAGTTTGATAACATGTTAAGTGTCCTGCAATATATGTTAAAGACTTCAAAGCAGATACATGAAAATGGTATTAAAGGCCGACACCTGGGTTGTACTTAAGTAAACTGCTAAACAAATGGCGATGCGTCCCTTTAAAAAATACTGTATGACTGTAGCTCATATACATGAAAAATGTTCTATACATGTAGGTAGAGGATTGTACGCGGCTCTCCGTGACGGTGCACGGCGCGTGTTGCAGGTGTGCAGCCGGTGGCGCGACGTGCTGTACCGGTCTGCGCGCTACTGGAGCGGCCTGGTGCCGGTGCTGCGGTGCCGCGAGCTGCGCGCCGCGCTGCCGGGCGAGCGCGCGAGGCTGTACGCGTCGCTGCTGCGGCGCGGCTTCCACTCGCTGGCGCTGCTCGGCGCCGCCGACGAGGACGCGCTCGACCTGGTGCACGCCTTCCCCGCCGCCAGCAAGCACGTGCACTCGCTCAGCCTGCGCTGCTGCAGCATCAGCGACCGCGGCCTCGAGGCGCTGCTCGACCACCTGCAGGTGGGCCCTGCGAGCGACTGCGCCTAACACAAACATGGCACATGCCAGTGGACGGAACGTCTTTCCAAGTTTCGATTCGTAATACCTACCGCGGCGCAGTTCCACCGTGGGGCAGGTGTGTCGGAACATGAAGACGTACACTCCTGGAAATTGAAATAAGAACACCGTGAATTCATTGTCCCACGAAGGGGAAACTTTATTGACACATTCCTGGGGTCAGATACATCACATGATCACACTGACAGAACCACAGGCACATAGACACAGGCAACAGAGCATGCACAATGTCGGCACTAGTACAGTGTACATCCACCTTTCGCAGCAATGCAGGCTGCTATTCTCCCATGGAGACGATCGTAGAGATGCTGGATGTAGTCCTGTGGAACGGCTTGCCATGCCATTTCCACCTGGCGCCTCAGTTGGACCAGCGTTCGTGCTGGACGTGCAGACCGCGTCAGACGACGCTTCATCCAGTCCCAAACATGCTCAATGGGGGACAGATCCGGAGATCTTGCTGGCCAGGGTAATTGAGTTACACCTTCTAGAGCACGTTGGGTGGCACGGGATACATACGGACGTGCATTGTCCTGTTGGAACAGCAAGTTCCCTTGCCGGTCTAGGAATGGTAGAACGATGGGTTCGATGACGGTTTGGATGTACCGTGCACTACTCAGTGTCCCTTCGACGATCACCAGAGGTGTACGGCCAGTGTAGGAGATCGCTCCCCACACCATGATGCCGGATGTTGGCCCTGTGTGCCACGGTCGTATGCAATCCTGATTGTGGCGCTCACCTGCACGGCGCCAAACACGCATACGACCATCATTGGCACAAAGGCAGAAGCGACTCTCATCGCTGAAGACGACACGTCTCCATTCGTCCCTCCATTCACGCCTGTCGCGCCACCATTGGAGGCGGGCTGCACGATGTTGGGGCGTGATCGGAAGACGGCCTAACGGTGTGCGGGACCGTAGCCCAGCTTCATGGAGACGGTTGTGAATGGTCCTCGCCGATACCCCAGGAGCAACAGTGTCCCTAATTTGCTGGGAAGTGGCGGTGCGGTCCCCTACGGCACTGCGTAGGATCCTACGGTCTTGGCGTGCATCCGTGCGTCGCTGCGGTCCGGTCCCAGGTCGACGGGCACGTGCACCTTCCGCCGACCACTGGCGACAACATCGATGTACTGTGGAGACCTCACGCCCCACGTGTTGAGCAATTCGGCGGTACGTCCACCCGGCCTCCCGCATGCCCACTATACGCCCTCGCTCAAAGTCCGTCAACTGCACATACGGTTCACGTCCACGCTGTCGCGGCATGCTACCAGTGTTAAAGACTGCGATGGAGCTCCGTATGCCACGGCAAACTGGCTGACACTGACGGCGGCGGTGCACAAATGCTGCGCAGCTAGCGCCATTCGACGGCCAACACCGCGGTTCCTGGTGTGTCCGCTGTGCCGTGCGTGTGTTCATTGCTTATACAGCCCTCTCGCAGTGTCCGGAGCAAGTATGGTGGGTCTGACACACCGGTGTCAATGTGCTCTTTTTCCCATTTCCAGGAGTATATAATCCGCTCCGTATAGTCAC
This sequence comes from Schistocerca gregaria, assembly GCF_023897955.1. Classification (NCBI taxonomy): domain Eukaryota; kingdom Metazoa; phylum Arthropoda; class Insecta; order Orthoptera; family Acrididae; genus Schistocerca; species Schistocerca gregaria. The sequence goes on from NC_064922.1 coordinate 357,979,017, forward strand.
ATCGAATTATTTCGCACATGCAGGTAGGCAACCCACTGAACGTATAGCCATAACGGGGTGCCATCGCGGTTTCTCATTCAATTGGTATTAATGACTTTAGTGGATTATAAACAAATATTGACGTTTTTGCGCCACAGATGGTACCTATGTTGACCGCCTGTAGTGTGACTTGAAAATTTCCATCGATATTCCTTCCATTCATATGCAAGTTGTTTCCGTAAGAGCGTGAAAAAACGCTCCACTGAACAATTTGGGATAGGGAACTTGCTGTCGGATAAGCCAGCTTAAGGATATATGCAAGTAAACTTGTTTACGGTTTTATCTAAAAAAAAAAAGTTGAAATGTATGTGAATTCTTATGGGACTTAACTGCTAAGGTCATCAGTCCCTAAGCTTACAGGCCGAGCGGTTCTAGGCGCTACACTCTGGAACCCCGCGACCGCTACGGTCGCAGTTTCGAATGCTTCGTCGGGCATGGCTGTGTGTGATGTCCTTAGGTTAGTTAGGTTTAAGTAGTTCTAAGTTGTAGGGGACTAATGACCTCAGAAGTTAAGTCCCATAGTGCTCAGAGCTATTTGAATCTAAGCTTACACACTACTTAACCTAAATTATCCTAAGTACAAACACACACACCCATGCTCGAGGGAAGACTCGAACCTCCGCCGGGACCAGCCCCACAGTCCATGACTGCAGCGTCCCAGACCGCTCGGCTAAGCCCGCGCAGCGGCTTTATCTAACATTATTGTTTTCAGCTTATTTACAGCTAACACACGTACAAGTTTACACGTACTGTGCTGTTTATTTACATGTAAATTCTTTGTTTCCTGCAAGGAAACAAAGAGAACAAGTCAGATTACTAAGCAGTCATGATGCAAGTTTTTTTCTTTTTTTCTTTTTTACTTTACTAGTCCATAAGATGGCTCTGTTGTATCGTATTTACGTTTTCCAATGACAGAACGCGCTGTGAGTCAATGACAGGTCCATTCATTACTCAGTGCTATTCAGAGACGTACATTAAAATACGATGGAGCAGTACGGGTACAGTATTTCCTGGTCGCTGGACTGCAAGGGAAGGTCCTATTCCACGGCTTGCGATGTCACCTGAACTCCTTGGTTGATTGGTTGGTTGATATGAGGAAGGGGACCAAACAGCGAGGTCATCGGTCCCATCGGATGAAGGAAGGATGGGGAAGGAAATCGGCCGTGTCCTTTTCGAGGAACCATCCCGGCATTTGTCTATGCGATTTAGGGAACCCTCAGAAAAACTAGATCAAGATGGCCGGACTCGGGTTTGAACCATCGTCCTCCCGAATGCGCGAGTCTCCTTGATTATTTCCTGTGCGAATATCTGAAGTCACTTGTGTATGAGACCCCAATGTATACAGAGGTGGAATTAGTTGCCAGAACTGTAGCTGCCTGTGGTGTGACAGACATACTCGTATTTGTCAGGTTGCGTCTTAACCTCGTTCGCCGATGTCACGCTTGCATTGAGGTTGATGGCCGTCAGTTTCAGCACATTTTGTAAGATACTATAAAAATTCTAGTTCATTGTGTCAGTGATGGCATTTACAGTTAACTAAGCTAAATAATAGAGTGCACAGTAATGTGATTCTATTACAATTATCTCCTTAAGCTGGCTTCTCAGACCGCAGGTTCCCTCCTTCAAATTGTTCAGAGGAGCATCCTTTATGTCTTGTTAAGTTTTTTCACGCTCTTACGGAAACACCCTGTATGTCTTCTAGTTTCCGCACATTCGTCTTTCGAAACCTCACAGGTACTTACAAACAACCGTGTATATTTTGAACGGTTAGTGCCTCAGAGTTTGTAATTATTTCAAACTAGCGGTCTGCTCCAACCTATCATGGTTAGCACTAAGTGTCTACAACTCGATGACTTTTCTGGTGTAGCAGTAATTTTGCTTACGGGTCACAGCGTGGGGTTAATAATGTAACAACGTAAGGTAATTGAATGTCGCCATTTTCGTATTCTGAAATGCCTTAGGCAGAGCATGCCAGGATAGTTCTCCACAGACACAAATGTGACCTGCTTCATATTTAATTGGCTTAGGGGTGACATCTCGTGGCAGTGATGGGAGCTGCGAACCACCGCACTACCCGGTTTCCCCAAACTGCAGCGCCATTTTGGCGCGAGCTATAATTTCTGTGCGATTTTTTTCTCATGTGTCCCTTCACAGCCTTTAAACATTAACTCTGTATCAAACTATCTGCTCTAATCATCTTAATACCTGAAACATTCTACATTGCAGGCTCGTTAGAAAGTCTGCAGTAGCTCGCACTGGCTTCCCCCGCGTCCAGCGATCCTGATTTAGATTTTCCTTGATTTCCCCAAATCGCTTCAGACAATTGCCGGGATGGTTCTTTTGAAAGGACACTGCCGCTTTCCTTCTCCATTTATTCCTAATCCGAGCTTGTGCTCCGTCTCTACCGTAATGACCACGCTGTAGACGGGACATTATACACTAATCTCCTCCTTCCTCCTCCTTCATGATGATTAGAAGAAAACAACACTATTTTTGTCCACTATTCTGCAAGGAATACGCAGAAAAACACATAGTATAATAAATGAAAGAAAAGCGCTTTTCTTCTTGTAATAGACATAGGGGTTAATGGAAATGAGCAGAGTCGAAACACTGTGGTCTGCGTTTTTTCCTAAAGGACGCCGGATCCACGACGGTAACGAGGAGGTACACGCTGTCAACTGCATATAATCAGCATTGGCGGCAAATTCATATAACGTAGTTGTGTTCAGAGACTCGACACCACAGTAACAAGTGTCTGAACAATGAGGGTTAGTTATAGAGAAAAGCACACGAAGGTGTGTATTTGCAAGTGCAATTAAAAGTGTTGTTTACGATACAACTGAGTATGCTATTTGCGATCTAGCAGAAAATATATCTTTTGGAGTATGTCAGGGATGGACAGTGACGATGCATGGATTTTTTTTAAAGTGAGCCGTGCTCTTCTGTGGCTCATGGCAGAGTCATTACATTCCGTATATATTCTTACTTCCATTTGCCTATGTATCTCTTCGTCCTGGTAATATCAGCACAAGAGTGCAAATGTGGACGGTATGCTGTTGTGTGCCTTTCTTGAGGACAAAATATTACATTTAATCAGGGTACATGATGTTGACAACAGTAATACCAACTTTTAAGATTGCATTCAGTATTGCACAGTTACGTCTAGGATTTGTTTCTCAAGAAACGTTAGTTGTACGTTAAAAGTGACACACAGCAGTTCTGACACGTTTCCTGATTAACAGTTGGCGGAAATGCTTCTGTGTTTTGTTTTACTTAATGCAGTGGAACAGCGGTATAAGGACGCTGTACTGAGCTGTTTCTGTAGTAACGGCAGCCTGAGCACAGTACTTTTTATTATTGCAAGTTTTGTGTTGTTAGTTTTGGCAAATGCATATTACATGCTCTTTCGTTGTTGTGTAGCTAATTTTATGGAAATAAAAATAACTAGAGCAACAAGCCGAATAAATCACCATTACATCATTAGTCTGCAACGAGCCACCAGAGACCAAAAACTGAAAAAACATCCCTGAGCGTACTCCAAAATTTTGTCTCAGTTTGGGTGTCGCAGTTCGGGCTCACACTCGGGATGCCGTCATCTATCAGACTGAGTCGTAGCTTCTGGGTAAAGCCGGCTCATGGGTACTGCGAAGCAGATAAGAAGTTTCTTCGTTCTGAGTCACTGCTATTCTTTGGAGGAGTGATAGTGCCTTGGGTATTTTGGGCCTGAAAGTAACTGCTGTCAATTTATAAGAATCGAATCGGGGCTTATGTGTTTAGTGTTTGCTCGAAGACAGAGTTTCTGCACACTGCGCTGATCAATGGACGAGGTGTATGCTGTCAGCGAGAAGAGAATCTGGAGGCCGCTATTCGCCGTGGTGGATTGGCCCTCGCCTTTCGGTTGTCTGCGCAGGGGACGCGGCGTTCGATGCCATTACATTTGGAGGAAAAATCATTTAGAATCGGACTTGTTATACATGAGACTTCTTAGGAAGTAGTCCTGAATACACTGCAACAAGCTGTAGCAAATAAGTTAGAAAAGAAGGTTCAAATGGCTCTGAGCACTATGGGTCTTAACTTCTGAGGTCAACAGTCCCCTAGAACTTAGAACTGCTTAAACGTAGCCAACCTAAGGACATTACACACATCCATTCCCAAGGCAGGATTCGAACCTGCGACCGTAGCGGTCGTGTGGTTCCAGACTGTAGCGCCTAGAACCGCCCGGACACACCGGCCTTCATAAGTGAACAGAAAGGCGTAAATGACGTTTGATTTTAAAATGGGGTAATAGTTGCAGATATTATTATATTCCAATTTTTTTAAAGTTATAGCTCTTTTTGAACCTACTTAATTCTGAACATTTGTATTTTAGCAAATGGTTCAAATGGCTCTGAGCACTATGGGACTTAACATCTGAGGTCACCAGTCCCCTAGAACTTAGAACTATTTAAACCTAACTAACCTAAGGACAACACACACACATCCATGCCCGAGGCATGATTCGAACCTGCGACCGCAGCGGTCACGCGGCTCCTGACTGATGCGCCTAGAACCGCTCGGCCACTCCGGCCGGCGTATTTTAGCAGATTCAACTGTAAAACACCGAACTGTTTTTAATTATCGTTACTTGTCCATCTGTTTCTGACTGGCCAGCTTATCTGACTGCCAAGTGCAGCAGCCGTCAGCGATTCTAGGTAGCCTGAAGCACTTCGTCTTGGTACGAGCAGTGCAACCTTATGTAGTTATCTATTTCCTTTCTTATTTTAGACTGTTATCAACATACTTTAACGGATCATATCTTACCCATAAAATAGTGTAATGTGAGTATTGCACATAATACATAGTCTGAAAAAAAGTGAAGCATGCAGGAGGGGAAGAGGAAACTAGATGATACCTCATGGGTTGAGAGGTTATGTAATGCTATTTCGGTGATTACAAAATCGTTTTAAATTTACAGAGAACTTGAAATATGAGCCCACTTATCACTATGATGTTCCACACCGTCTAGCTTTTATACATGCACTGATACGATTGGGAAGGGTGTCATAAAGCCGTTGTATCCTTTCCTGCACCACTGAGATGAACATGACCTCCGATATGGTTCCCCACACGTTCTATCGGGGACAGATCTGACAGATCTAGCTAATCACGTGAGAGGTCACACGGACGCAGGATGTTGGTGATGTACCGTTGTGCCGTCAGTTCCTTCGTTCACTACCAGCCATAAACTGAAGTCATACATGATGGCTCCCCATGCAATGACGCCAAGTGTAACAAGCTGTGCCTCACCAAGAGCAGTGGAAGAATTGGTTCTCTCCCCAGGTTGCTGCCATACACGTCAACGATGGTCATCCGGAATAGTGCATAACTGGGATTCACCGCTAAACATATTGCGACGCCATTCACCAGCAGTCCATAATCCCCACTCACGGCACCATTCCAAACGCAGTCGTTTGTATTGTGGGGTTAATAGCAGCGTAACTTGGTGGATGGTAATTCCTTAGTATGACTGCTACTAGTCTCTGACGAACGGTGCGGAAGGACACAGAATGTTGCAGGGAGTCCATTACTTTTTCTTGGATGGCAGGAGCAGATTTGAAGAGGTTACAATGTGCTTGGTGCACAATGCGGCGACACACCCTTGCTGTGGTCAGAAGTGCTCGACGGGAACCTTGACGACGAGTATGCATGCCCTCACGTTCCCATGCAGTTTAACATCATCCAGATGTCACATTCCGATGCTCCAAAAATCTTCATATTCCAAGATTCTACCAGCCGACCATATGGAGACCTGAAAACGCTGTGGCACACGAGTACGTGGCATTCCCATGACTTTCACACTCATCACGCAACATCTCACGCTGTTCGTGCACTTCATGTACCGTAGCGTGCCTGGTAACAACGCTAAACACGAACGAAACTAATGCACTCTGGGAACCGTTTTACCTGTCCCAGAGAAGTGAAACACCAACCATTTACATATTCGCCGGTGCTGTGTAAGTGAACACAGTTATGTTGATATCCGACCAAGTCTTCACCGAGCTTCACTTTTTGTATCAGGTAGTGTATATTAATATGAAATTTCAAATGTATTTGTGTTTCTCTGCGTTGTGCTCCTTAAGGAAAGTAAAATAAGCAGAAAAGAAGGGCAATCGAAGAAGAGAAAGATAACCATTACTTGTATGGAAAAAATTACATACCATCCTTTGGTCGTCAGGAACACATATTCAGGGTGAGTCACTAACTATTGCCACCAAGAATAACTCCGAAACTATAATAGGAGCTCAAAAGTTTGTGAGACGAAAGTTGCATGGGACAATGGGTGCAATAATATGACGTTGGTTTTTTGTTGCTGGGTGGGGTCGCTTCACAGATGTGAAGGACAACTTTGTTCTTTTAAATGGGATGCTATAGTTTGGTACTTATTTTCTGATAGCGGCTATCGAGACGAATCCAATGACGTGTAACAGTAAGGTCTTTGAAGGTCAACGAAGGTCACAAAGGTGGCATGAACGTCCATTTAGAGAAGGTGTTCGAAGTGATGACCATTGGTATCAATGCAGTGCTGCAATCTTATTATCATGGATTGAGTGGCATTCCTTATCACATAGACACTTACTGAAGCATATGCTTTGAAAATTCTCTTTGGCATATCCTTCAGGTGTAGTTTGAACATCTTTATAAACAATGTCTTTTACGAATACCCACACGAAAATATCCAGAGGCGTCAAGTCTGGCGAACAAGCCGGCCACGACACATGACTTCCGCGTCCAATACAACGATTTGGGAATTGTCTCTGCAACTCATTTCTAGCCCTCAGCAGAAAATGTGCCGTGCACCCATCTTGTTGATACCACATTCTGTTCCTTGTTCCTAAAGGTATTTCTTCCAATAACAGGCTTAATGTTCCTTGCAGGAATGTGGTGCACTTTCTACCACTAAGATTTCCTTCAATGAAATAGGGGCCTATAATTCTGTCCTCCAGAATCCCACACCATACATTCACCGACCACGGGTTTTGGTGTGCAACTTGCCGCAGCCAACATGGATTTTCAGTTGCCCAGTAATGCATCTTATGCAAATTAACATTTCCGTGGTTCCTGAATGTAGCCGGATCAGTAAAGAAAATCAAATTAATAAATGTGGCATCCCCCTGAATTTGAAGTTGAGCCCATCGGCAGAATTTAGTTCGATGCATACAATCCGTACCAGTTAATTCTTGGTGGAGACTGGTATGGTAAGGATGATATTTATGGCTATGCAGACCACGAACAGCACTACTTTGGCTCATGCAAGATTCCTTTGCCATTTGACGCGAACTAACTGAAGGATCTCGAACCACAGTGGCAAGAGTACCAATTTCCGTTTCCTCGTTAGTAACTTTCCATTGCCGGACACGTTTCCGATGCGTTGAAGATCAAGTTGTTCTCAGTTTTATCGTACACATATTTAAATGTACGACGTTTAGGGCGAGTACGTTGAGGATATCTTTCAGCGCATAAGTCTCTAGCTCTCAATGAATTTCGTTGGCATTCTCCGTAAATAAGAAGCATATCGATTTGATCTTTGAAGGAATACATCATTCACATTCGCTTGGTTCAACGATACTAGTCTTACCGTTCCTATTAGTGTTGTACTTCGAAACCGTCGAATGGTGTTTACATGTCAATGGCACGTTAGATGGATAAACCGAATTCGGCGAATATCTACTATTTTCACGATATACGACAGAAATTTGTCAGAGCATGTGCTTATATAAGTGCTGAAGTGATAAGGAATACCACTCACTCCATCACAAGAAGATCGCAGCACTGCATTGATACCAATGTTCATCACTTCGAACACATTCTTAAATGGGCGTTCATGCCACCTTCTTGACCTTCGTTGACCTTCACAGACCTTACTGTTAACATCACTGGATTCGTTTAGATAGCAGCTATCAGAAAATAAGTACCAAATTAAAGCATCCCATTAAAAAAAATTGATCTTCACATCTCTGAAGCGACCCCACCTAGCAACAAAAAACTAACGTCATATTATGGCCCCCGTTGTCCTAAGAAACTTTTATCCTAAAAACTTTTCAGCTCCTTCTTGGTGGCAATAGTTAGTGACTCACCCTGTATAGTATATGATCGTGCGAAAAAGGGATTCAAAAGCACGGAAAAAGGGTGCACTCAGCCTCGTACAACTGAAGACCTACCTGACGGAGGCAGGTCTCCTGTTGTGGAGAACCGACATTAATGAGAAGAGTGGTATGGTAACATGTCTCTCCATTTTGGCGTTCATGAGTAGTATCAGAATAACGCAAGGTTCGTCCGGTATCATGTCATCTAGAAGGTCTGATCGTAGATTTGCGTCATCTACGAATTCCAGTTGCTGGCTCCCCTAGGCTGTGGCTAAGCCACATCTCCGCAACACTCTTTCTGGAAGTGCTAGTTTTGCAGGTTACGCGGCAGAACTTCAGTGGACTTTGGAAGATAGGAGATGAGGTATGAGGTAGTGGCAGAAGTAAAGCTGTGAGGACAGGTCCTTGTACTCGGGTTGCTCTCTTGGTAGAGCACTTGTCGGAGAAAGGCAAAGGTTCCCGGGTTCGAGTCCCCACCCGGCACACACTTTTATTCTACCATAAGGTTTCAGATCAGTGCACACACAGCTACAGAAAGAAAAATTCATGGCTAAGCCACGTCCCAGCAACATTATTTCTTGCAATAGTGCTAGTACAGAAAGGTATATAGGAAAGCCTCTGTGAACCCTAGAAGGTAGGAGATGAGGTACTCATGGAAGTAAAGCTCTGAGGGTGCTCAATGTGCTCCATAGTTCAATCGTTATAATACTTGCTCGCGACAGGCAAAGATCCCAAGTTCGAGTTGCGCGTCAGCATACAATTTTTATCTGCCACGTAGTTTTGCACTGCTCTATGTTTCATGAGCTCCTTGTCACTGTTCGTCTAGCAGAAAATGACTGCGAAATCTCTTTAACAGGTCAAATGCAAACTGAGGCGAGACGGTAGGCGTATAAACCCGTTCCGCCTCCCCTTTCCGCCCCCCCCCCCCATTCCCCAGAAAAAAAATCAGGCACCAAAAAAAGGGGGAAGGAGTTGTGCAACATAAAGGAAAGTTGCAAGGGCGTGTTAATGCATCTGAAAGATGATTTCCTTTCAAACTTCGCGACGGTCGCATAAGAGGATGCAACGTCGTCCAGCCGGACCGTGTGGCCGAGCGGTTCTAGGCGCTTAAGTCTGGAACCGCGCGACCGCTACGGTCGCAGGTTCGAATCCTGTCTAGAACATGGATGTCCTTAGGTTAGTTAGGTTTAAGTATTTCTAAGTTCTAGGGGACTGATGACCTCAGAAGTTAAGTCCCATAGTGCTCAGAGCAATTTGAACCATTTTTGAACGTCGTCCACAAACAACAATAACCGCCCCTGTATTAACCGACCAACTGCGACGTGCATGGAACTCCTTGTAAGGTGCCTCTTACGCGAGGAAGACATTTTAACCAGTTTTAATAAATTAGTGTCTCTTAACGATGTATTCGCGATAGTTAGGAAGTGCTATAGTCCGTAGCCGGACATGAGTCGGAGAGCATTTCCCACGCTGGCTCGTTAGGTGACGAAGCGACCATACGTCGCGCATAGTGGGTGGGGCTCGGCGCTGGACCGTAGCAACAAGCGTCAGCCTGGGAAATATACATGACGGGAAGTACCGCCATCTTGGCGCTAAAGTCGCCGATTTTGTTTATTTATATTTAATAATTAAAGTCATTTATGACAACATGAATACTAGGAGGAGCCTCTGGATGTTTAAAGCTATTTATCATAATTTTGCCTCGTTAAAATTCACAACCGTTCATTAACAAATGCATATCTTAGTAAGTACGAACTTGATCGGAAATCCATGAAATGTGACGAAACTAGTAAGAGATACGGACTGCGCGCCAAAGTCGGCAGTCGGCGTTAAGAGCTCTTCCTGTCTTGTTCGATGGTAGCCATGCTGTCGGATACGAGTAGTTCCTGACATGAGTGATTCATTATTGATCTAATAGGAATAAAAGTGATATTACGGCATTCTGAATGTTAATTTCGAGTAAATAGATACCCCAAAGTTGATCGACAGCAATTTCAGATAATTAGTTTCCACCGACAGGGACATCCAATGCGCCAATGAAGAATCTGCACAGGACGACATTTACGAGAACTGCACCGCGCACAGGTAGGAGGAAATCCGACGACACGACCCACCAAGGCGGATCAAGGAAGGTCCGACTTACACTCGCAAATTCCGGGTGGAAATGCTGACCAGTTATACCGTACGTCACATATACCACCCTCTACGGACTCGCGGCTGAGTAACAACAGTATCAGTTTAGAAGCGAGTGGATGTTGCATCCATCCCACAAACTGACTTCCGGCACCTGTAAAACAGAGTGCATGCACATTTGCGTGCTTTTAACTTGTAATCTTGCAAGTTACCCAGACACATATATCAAATGAAATTCATTTGCGGCTCATTAAAGTAAAAACAATTTACGTATTTTTACATAGTTACACGACCAACCAACATATCCCACCACAAACTTGTCAGATATCGTATATGCTCAGTAAATAACGAATGCATACTTCGCAGAGGCATAAATGTTATTTACGTGTGACACTTTGATATTTGAAGTCGGCAGCCGCCTATAATTTTACGTGAGCGGTATGCTCGCTTCTGACTGCGTAGCACTTTTAGACGTCAGCGCACACGGCGCGCACTTCACCTTGAAAGCGAGCACGGTCCGCGCTGCCCACGCGGTGCGGGAGAACCGACTATTTCAGGTAGACGCTGCCCACGTGTACAGCCGAGCCTGACTCACAGCGCCAAACCCAACACCGCACTCATTGCCGCCTCCTCCAACGTTCTCCCGGTTAATTTAAAGAAAACAATGTTCTTACGTACTATGAGCACATGTAAAATACAGATACCGAATGGCTAATTTAATTTCAGCCGTATATCCTGGCCCCTTCGCACTGGACCCTATAAACACTCTTGATAACTGTGGTAGCAGTCATCACACGCCACTAGCAATCAAAAAATAGCATTATCATACTACTTGTGATAAATTGCTAGAAACAGTAACTGCTGTAAAATACCTAGAAGGAGCCATTCGGGGATATCTAAATTGGAATGACACATAAAACAAACAGTAGTAAAATCAGGCGACCGGCTCAAGTGCACAGGAAGAACCCTAAGGAAACGTAATTCACCCACGAAAGAAGTGTTATAAGTTGACAACCGTCTAAAACCAGGGTACAGGGGAGAAGCAGCACAGCTATAGACAACAGAAAACTAAACATGTAGACGTAGATACCGACATTCCTTCTTTCCACGAACATTACTAGACTGGAATAGAACCGATAGAGGTACTTAAGGTACCCTCCGCCACACACCGTCAGGTGGCTTGCGGAGTATGGATGTAGATGTAGAAACTCTAAACTCCGCCCGAACAGGCGCTGAAGGTCCAACGGTACCGATAGGCCGCCGTGTCGTCCTCAGCCCACAGACGTCACTGTATGCGGGTATGGAGGATACGGAGACATGTTTGTTCCTTATTCGTTACTAAAATTGCACAAATTTTAACATTCAAAGGAAATTTACGTGCACACACATGTTGAACATAATTACACACTACTTAGAAACGTTAATCCAGAGATAACAGAGACTTCTGTGAATCTCCTTAAAGAGCAAGAGTCCTAGGAAGTTTACAGTACAGATAACATAGGCGATAAATATAATGCTTTCCGCAACACATTTCTCTTGCCCTATGAACGTTGCTTTCCATGAGAACGTTTAAAACAGCGTACTGGCACAAACAAGCAAGTTGGATGGCAGACAATATCAGCCAGAACAAAGTCCGAATTATATCAAAACGTTAAGAACAGTAACGGGCGACATATAGTAGTTCGTTACAAACACTTTTGTAAGGTGCTTAAAATGTCATTAGGAAGTCAAGAAGCATATGCTATCCAAATAGAATAGCTAATCCTCAGAAAAAATTAAAACCATATGGTTAGTCGTATAGGAAGTGTCTGTCCAATAACAGAAGATGGAGCTTATAAAGTTAATTATTAGTAAAGATGTTCTTTTCACCAACAAGTCAGATCATGAACAATATTATTAACACTCAATTTCTAAATATAGCATGAAAATTCAATAAAAACTTACAATTAGTTTCTATAGGGAATCATGTAACTCTCTTAGAAAATGACTCTCCAAGACTTCTATCTGAAATACAAGTCGGTGATACTGACAAGTGGGAGACTGTCCCAGTAATTAAATCGTTGAAGACTAAGGTTATTCATGAATGTGATGGAGTATCTAGCACGATACTAAAACAGAGTGTTGCAAATGTTGGCCCAGTACTTAGCCACATTTGTAATTTTTCCTTTAGGATGGGTCAGTATCCTGAAAGATTAAACTACTCAGTAATAAAACCGCTTTACATAAAAGAAGAAGTGATAATGTAGGCAATTTTAGATTTATTTCCGTGCCATCGCTGCTTGCAAAAGTTGCTGAAAAAGTCGTATGAATAAGGTTAATTGATCATTTCAGCTTACATAATTTGCTGTCAAACGTACACTTTGGTTTCAGAGAAGATGTAACAACTCAAAACGTTATATTTTCTTTTCTAGACGAGGTACATGACGGATTAAACGAAAACTTGCAAACACTAGCCATCTCCTTTGATTTCACTAAGGCGTTCAATTGTGATGATCAGAAAATACTTCTGCAGATGTTGGAGCATTATGTAATAAGGGGAGCAGCTAGCATCTGGTTGGTCTCATACTTTAAGAACACACAGCAAAAGGTCATTTTTCACAGTTATGAGAACGGCCATGAGATAGTGCCTGATAGGGTTACGGTTAAGCGGAGGTGCCTCAGGGGCCAGTGCTGAGACCACTGATGTTTCTTATACATATAAGTTATACGCCTTCCAATACGACATCTGGTTCTAATATATTTCTGTTTGCTGATGACAGTAGATTGGTAGTGAAGGATCTACATCCACATCTACATATATACTCTGCAAATCACACTTAACTGCCTGGCAGAGGGTTGGTCGAACCATCTTCCCAATGATTCTCTATATTCCAATATCTAATAGCACGCGGAAAGGACGCTTTTGTTCTGTACGTGTCCCTTCACGTTTCCACTTCACTATCATATCGGAAATAATGGACCTAAGGATGTTTATGAATGTGGAAATCTCGCGTACAGACGTATGGCACAAGTGACACCCAATCACCTGACTACGTTCGAAGTCCGTTGAGTTCCGCGGAGCGCCCCATTCCGCTCTCTCACGATGTCTGATGACTACTGAGGTCACTGATATGGAGTAGCTGGCAGTAGGTGGCAGCACAATGCACCTAATATGAAAAATGTACGTTTGTTGGTGTCCGGATACTTTTGATCACATAGTGTACAATTCTATTACATATATTCTGATTACACATAATGGGCGTATGATTAGTGAGTCTGAGCAATTCAGATTTCTAGGTCATCAGATAGTAAACTGCCATCGAAAGGACATGTTCAGGATCCTGTTCAAATACTGAATGCCGCTATATGTGCTATTAGAACAGTATCTGTAATACGTGAGGGTCCAACACGAAAATTAGTCTACTTTGCTTATTTTTATTTGCCTCTGACATACGACATTATATTCCCATTCGCGAAGTGTATTTTTGGCTCAGAAACGGGCAGTTCAAGCAGTATATGGTGTAAGTTCGCGAACCTCTCGTCGACCACTGTTCAGAGACTGGAATCCTGACACTGGGCTCTCAGTGTTTATTTCCTTTAATGTAGTTTTTTATTAACAGTATGACCACATTCCCAAGAACAAGCACCTTCATTCAGTTAATACTAGGCAGAAATTCTATCTGTATCTGGATAGCACCTCCTTGACGTTTCTACAGATAGGCCTGCGGTATTCTCCTGCCACCAGTTTCAATAGGCTATCACAGGAATTTAAAAACTCAGCAATAACTCTCGCACATTTAAGTCTATATTTAAAAATTTCCTCGTGGATCACACCTTCTATTCTTTCGGGAGATTCCTGAAAAAATTAAGATAATTTCTGTGTTACATTGTTTATTATGGTAATACATACTGGCAGTTGTGTCTTCTGCACGGGATTCCTCTGCATTTTATTCTGTTAATTTTATGTACTGACTCGTTCCATGACCATAGAGATTTGCTCTTCAGTTTGGTTCAACGGGAGCAGACGTGCAAAATAAATATAAACAAGAAATGAATTACAAAACGTTTGTTCGACTGATCCTTGAGTGTTATCAGTCTGGAACGCTTACCAGTTTGGACTAACAGAAGAAACAGAGAAGATATAACGATGAGCCGTGCGTTTCCTTACGAGACTGTTTAGTTGGTGCAAGAAAGATGCTCAACAAACTGCAATGACAGAAGCCTAAGAGAGGCGGCGTGCATCACGGGGAGGTTTTTTATTAAAATTTCGAGCGAATAAATTTCGCGAAGAGTAGGACAACATACTACTTCCCGACACATATCCCGTCAATCCAAAAAGTTTCAAGACTACATTAATAAAAATAAGAGAAAAGTTAAGTTGTTAGTTTTAGTGCTTCATGTGTTGTACACAATCTCGCCACCTCCCCCCCTACACCCCACCACACTTCAGTGCACCTTCTTCGAGCTTGGCGAACCATCAGACACCCATTCTGTACTTTGTCGTTTTGTGGCAGGTTCGTACGACACCAAGTCTTGTCAACCATGATGATTTTCTTTGCAGTAAAGAACTGTCCTCATTTTGCTATTCAATCATGGCTTGGTAGGTGTCCACTAGTCGTTTTCGTTCGGGAGCCATGGTATGCGGATCAAACTTTGCACATACTTTTTATTTCCTCAAAATCTTCTGGAGAATCACTCGAATAGTTGATTTAGGTATGTTCAGTTCGTTGCTCCATTGCATTGTCATTTCGTTGCTGCATTGCGATTAGTGGCACAAGATCAGTGACACACATCACAGCCGTACGTTCACTATTAAACATTGCCTGGTCGAAAGCACATCTGTTGTTTACAGTTGTTAGTTCCAGCCGTCACCGTAGTCACTGTGCCGACGTGGTGTGTACGTCAGGAATAAAATCAGTCTCAGCACTTTTTGGACGGACGGTTTAAGTCTCGCGGAATGAGCACACGAGAAAATTCGAGAAACCAGACTAATGCGGAGATTTGTCGACAGTAATTCTTCCCACGCGTCATTCGTGAATAGAACAGGGAAGAGACGGATCAAATTGTGATACCAAAAGTACCCTCCTCCACACACCACAAGGTGAGTTGCGGAGTATATTAGTAGAAGCAGATATAGATACAAATGCTGCAAGTAAGTAGATGTCGGATTAACACAACAGTGAACCGCTTATGGTAACGCTTGTGCTAATCTGAGAGTGTCTCATTGTCTGTAGGCGTGTGAATCAGAAGTTTACATCTACTTCCACATTTACTACCACCAAGTCACCTCTCCGTGACGCAGAAAGCCTCTCTTGTAGCGTCACCCATTGCAGTTTGTTGAGCAGCTTAGTAACGCTCCGTGACGGCACGTTTCGTTTTTCGTAGGATATCGTCTGTCTCTTCCATTAGCTAAACGAATAATGAGCATAAATCGGAGATACCCGCTATTCAACGACTCCGCTATTGGCACTGGAAGCAGCAGATATCGTAAAGCATTCGAGAACTGCTCGAAAAAGTATTTTGCAAGACACTCCCTCATGGATGAACTAAATTTGCTTAAGATTTTTCTTACATACCTCAGCCTGGCATCTGCATTTCCCGCTATATGTTTTATGTGGTAATTCTGCTATTGGTCGGTCCAGATGATTACCGCTACATATTTTGCGATATTAGCGTTTCCGGTGATTTGTCGCCGACAGTACACTGCCTGGTCATGTTAATGCCACCACGTGTCAAAAGCCCGAACAACAACATTTTTCAACGCGGACCGCTGCGAGACGTGCAGAAAGACAGTCAGTGAGGTTCTGAGAAGTACCGACAGGGATGTCAAGCCGTGGCCGCCTCCAGTACCGCTAGGTTTATCAGTTGAGAATTCATCGACCGAACTGCCCGTTCGAGGTGGTCCCACAGAGTTTCGATTGGGTTTAAATCAGGGCAATTTGGTGGCCAGGGAAGTGAAGCAAACTGATCCTGCTCTCTTCAGACTACGCACGAACACTGCGAGCCTTGTGACACGTTGCATTGTCCTACTGGTAGATGCTATTGTGCCGACAGGGACAACAAACTACATGTACGGGTAGGTATGGTTCCTATTGTGTCTTCCATGACGAGATGACCCAGGGAGTGCCACGAAAACATTCACCAGACCACAACGCCCCCTCCTACGACCTGGATCTTTCCTGAACGATTGTTGCGTCTGCTTTCAGTCTTTCACGCCGTACACGCCAATGGCCTCCCGCCCGATTGAGCATAAAACGTGATTCATCTGAAAAGGCCACCTGTCGCACTGAGT
This sequence comes from Schistocerca gregaria, assembly GCF_023897955.1. Taxonomy (NCBI): domain Eukaryota; kingdom Metazoa; phylum Arthropoda; class Insecta; order Orthoptera; family Acrididae; genus Schistocerca; species Schistocerca gregaria. The sequence goes on from NC_064922.1 coordinate 357,995,583, forward strand.
GGACGTCCTCGTGCGGTACAGGCGTGAAAATTCCAACTATCGTCACCGATGAACAGCAGTTAGCAACGAACCAGTCGCGTGATGCAGAGGCGCATGCGCAGCAACGTTCACTGAACGCTCGTTGAGAAGACGCTGTTGGCAGCCCCTTGGTCCATCTGGCGCGCAGTAGCTCGACATTTACACGTGTATCCGCCCGCAGTCAAGTCATCTCCGCTGCTGTCGGACACCCCTGTCATTTATAGGCCGTGATACACCACAGTTGCCTCAGCATCTGTTTTGGAAAGAGCAGTTTTGACATGCACGATACACTAAAACCATTGTGGCACGCAAACGGTTTACAAAGGTAATTCAAAAATGGTTCTGAGCACTATGGGACTTAACATCTGAGGTCATCAGTCCCATAGGACTTAGAACTACATAAACCTAACGAACCTAAGGAGATCACACAACACCCTGCCATCACGAGGCAGAGAAAATCCCTGTCCCCGTCGGGAATCGAACCCGGGACCCCGGGCGCGGGAAGCGAGAACGCTACCGCACGACCACGAGCTGCGGGCTCCACCGAGATGTTTTATATAATTGTATATAATGCTGTTAATGCTGGGCCGTGTAAAATCGAACGGTAACGGACTTATTCGGCTATTTACGCACAGAACTTGACATATATATATACGTTCACGGTCAACTACATGTCTTTACATCAATCGTCCTCCTTTCCATGTTTTTCTGCGTCTTTTAGCGTGGCAACGTACGAAGATGGCATAAAGAATAATCCTTTGCGCGTGCCTCTGAAGTAGCCAGACTCTAGTGATATTTATTAGATCACGTTTGCCTCATTTGGATACACCAACATAAATGACGTACTGTGATGTTGATAATAGGCAGTTCGTACAAATGGAAAATGTGGCACGGTTATAGAGACAAGAACAGATTTAAACAACAGTTTCTGCTTTACTGATGAAAGGCTTCCAAGTACACACACACACACACACACACACACACACACACACACAGAGAGAGAGAGAGAGAGAGAGAGAGAGAGAGACAGGGAAAGGGTTGGAGGGGGGAGGGGGGACAGGATTCATTTGCGGATGGCGGCAGTATGCAAAGAGAGACAGTGCCACTAGCCACTAGCCCAGCATATCCAGAGGCAAGAGCTTCAAAGAGCGCAGAAGAGCAGGCTACTCAGAGCGCTGCTCGCTGAGAAGCCAGAAATCATAAGAGAGGTTCGCTTTAGGCGGTGCCTCCCGGCGGAGGTGGTGGCTGGGCATACGACCGTACTCTTTCGCCGGACTGATTGCTGGTAAGTGTGTCGTGAGGGTTATGCAACAGATTTTTTGACCACTCAGCGTTATTAACAACGTCAGAGACGTAGCAACTGCAGGGATTTAATTTTACGTAATGAATAATAATAATACGTTTATAAGTCTGATGAAACGAGCGTCACAATGAAACATGTAACATTTAATTCTCCGCAGTGGATAAATAATTTTGAAACCAAATAATAAAGTGTGTCCCAAGTCTTTGAGTTCCAAATTTTACAAAGCGTAGAGAGCCCTAAACAATAATGCATGTCAAAATGTAAAGGAGACTATAGTTGTATATGAAGAAATTTTAACAAAAGTTTTACGAGGAACGTCCAGTAAATAATGATTCTAATACACCACATTATTCCCCACTCCTTTGGCTACAAAATATTTTTTTCAACATAATCTCCGTTCAAAGCGACAGCCTTACGCTACCTCACTGGGAGCACCTGTATGCCATCATTTACGACTCTACTAGTTGATGTCGGAGCTACCTTCTTGCTGTATCAATAACCTCCTCATCATCCGCCTACTGCTTGCCGCGTAGTGCATCCTTCATTGGCCAAAGAGATGAAACTTTCCTGTTAGGTGGCAAAGAACCCAGCGGGCATATACCTTTTAGTAACCCACCTAATCATTTAGCACTACCGACAGAGACGACCAGTCGTGCAGCGGGGTGTTTGATTGCGTCCGTCGATCATCTCGAATGAGAGTGTCCGCACGTTCCAACATTGCAGGAGTCACAGCTGTGTGCTGCCGGCCGGCATGCGGTAGATCGGACACGTTGTGCGACCTTGTTGGAATGTGACAGACTCGTCGCCCAACGACTCACCGTGCTTTTGTTCACTGCCAGGTCTCCGTAGAAATGCTGCAAACGCCTATGAATATCTGCGACAATCTGGATTTCCGCCTAAAGAAACTCAAAGATAGCTCCAAGCTTAGAAGACACCTTCGTTACAGAAGCCATTTTGAAGGCAATGTATAGCTCCGCCATCTACCGGAACTTCATGAAATTATAAGGGCTGAAGCGCGAATATTCCAGTATGGCTCACATCAAATTTCGCATTTTTTTTAAACCGAAATTGGCCGAAGAAAGAGATGTGTTGCTTTATTTATTGAATGCCCCTCGCATAAGGCGTGCCCAAATGCACATGAGTCAACAGTTATAAGTGAACAAGTTTTAATAACAGTATCATAATTACAGTTCATGTTGAACAGTAGAAATATACACATGTAGCATTGACATTGATTCACCGATTCCCGAACATGTAAAGGGCGTGGATGGCTTCACTGTAGAAACCCATGGGGTTTCTGACTAACCCAGTTTTCCATGGTGTCCTGCACGCCCTTGTCAAAGGTGAACCTCTGACCTTCCAGAGATTGTTTCAAAGGGCCGAAGACATGCGAGTGACATGGGGTGATATCGAGACTATATGGATGATGTTCCAGGACCACCCGTCAAAATTTCTTAAGGAGCTCGAGGAGCTTCTCGGTCACATGAGACCTAGCGTTGTCCTGTAGAAGGACTATCCCATTGGAGAGCTTGCCCCTGCGCTTGTTGTTGATGCCTTGTTTGAGCCTCAGCAAAGTGTAGCAACGCTGGTAGCCAGTCGAAAAGCAGGGGTCCTTCTCCTTCGACAAAAAAACTTAGCATAACTTTTCCGGCCTTCGGGGCCGAGTGGGCTTTTTGTGGACGACAAGAGCTTGGAAATCGCCGCTCCATGCCGCATCTTCTACCAGTCATATCGGTGACTAGTCAGCAGCGGCAGACTGGAGCAGTGAATTCCAACCACAGCCGAGAGAATGCAGTCTAGTGTTTGAAGTCTTCCATAAGGCAGCAAGCGGCACATTACGGTTCGCCAGTAGAGTTGATCTGTAACTAGTGAGACTGACATTCCGTTGCAAACGGTGATGCAGACGAAATGAGCAGACACTGAGGACGACATGTCTGAAACAGGGGCATTTAAAGCGGAACATCTCATCTTTGTAGGAGGTTAGGTGGCTATTTTCCCTCGTTTAACCTGTCCCCTCGATAGTGTCCCAACTGCTGACGGTTTTTCCTGCTCCCGCATATCTCATCAGTACGAGAACGCTGTGGAGCTTAGATATTGCTTGTTATTACTCCGTATCGTAGAGTTGGCAGAACGACGTTCTGGATGCTGTCATACAGCACCGTTTGCTCTTCTTCCTGGGCCTCTGGTCGCTGTGTGGTAGCTAGTTACAAGTGTTGTCCGCTTTTCAATACTGACACTCTTCACGTGCTTTAGATCACGAGTTTGACTGGTCGGGCAATAGCTTCGAAAATTTATTAGTCCACCCGGGAAAAGGGCTGGGTGCAATACATTCATCAATGCGTTTATGGAGTGAACGTGAGGTTTTGCGTTATCCTGTTGGAATGTGCCATTTGGTTATCTGATCGTGCTACTAGAGAGAATTCGGCCTCCCTTCGACAGGTGCCAAATGAGTCCTGTTCTCATATCTAGTTGCAACCCACACCATGATTCCAAGAGCTGGGTTTCGAGAATTACTGCTGCCTATAACATTTCACCAGTTTGTCTACGAGCTCATTCTGATCTACCTGACCAAGATAAATAGAAGCACAACTCATCGCTGAACACCAAAAAAGGGCATTTAATGTGCTTGTTGACTCTACATCAAGCAGTTCTCTTTTGATTGTGGTATGGTGTCAGTCGGAAACATCCCACAACATCTTGAAATCTCATCCTATCTTCTTGTAATAAGTTCTTGATGGTTCGTACCTGTAACCTCTGCCCAGATTTCAGCTGTTGTGATCCGTTATTCGTCGGAACCAGTCAGTCAACCTTAAGGTCTTCTCCTGGTGTGATGCTTCTGGAAGGACCAGTGCGTACTCTTCTTGCCACACTCCTTTCCTAAGTCCATGTAGTCATCCCTTGTTCTGCAATCATTGCAACCTCAGGCAATTGTCTGTGCGATATGTCGATATGATGCTCCCATGTTCGTGACACCGATGTTTCGACGTTTCTCGAAGTCAGAAAAGTGGCCAAAAGCTGCACGCGCACTTCTTCTGGGCTAGCTGTGCTACGAGATCCACATGAAAAGTTCCAATTAAACACTTTCTATAGCCGTCACGTACTCAAATTATTCTTCCATCTATAGGAATTGTTTTTTTCTGTACTGAATACAAGCTTGCATAAGGATGAAAGTATACTCAGCGTATCCCACAGGCATCAAACGACAGAATTATAAAGTTGGCACCGTTTGGCGGTGGTGTTCCTGGTGTAACACCGTTTCTGTCAGTGTAACTTAGAGCGTATCACAAAACAGTTTTTAGGGCCATTACTGTTCATCCCATATGTAAATTATCTGGAAGATATCGTCGAAAGCGCCTTGAGGCTGTTTGCGGAATATATGTGCAGGAATTTTGCATCGAAAGCAAATTGTGAAGAAACGTACTGAATGTCCAGCCAAGGAGTCCCTGATTTCAAAATTAAGTGTCTCGAAAACAAAGACCGATCAACAAGTGCATCAAACGATAAGTTTATTGTAAAGCCGTAAGAATATTATACACAAGTTATACAGAAGTTTCGAAATATCTCGAGAAGCTGCTCACAGACAGCGCTGTAATCGCAATACGAAGGGCCTATAAATAGCAATCAGTTCCCTCGTTGAAACGTGAAAGGAAGTTAGTGTACCCAAAAAAAGTAGTCAAAAGGAGTCATATCGGTCGAGTATTGAGGCCAGGCCATCCTCCCGCCAGTAAATTTGCAATAATCCAACGCAGTAACTCTACTCCGAAGTGTTCACCGCGAAAGCTAGAAACCTGTGCGGTGCGACCTGGTCTGGCCCCATCTTGCATGACCTACTCAGTGCCTGGTCAGTCCTTCAACGCTGGTTGTGGAGCGACAAACTGTTCCAAAATTGCGACTTAACGTTCACTAGTGATCATTTCTCGCGAGAAAAAAGTGCCAACAATGTATCTGGTACATACCGCAACCGGAATAGGTACTTTGATACAATGCAGTAGATTGGATTCACACAAACGTGGATTTTCGGAACCCCAAAATCACCTGTTCTGTTTACTGCGACTCTATTCAGGCGGAAGTGTGCTTCATTTGTGAACCAGATGCAACCAACATCAAATCCTTCATTATCAATCGGTTTAAGAATCTGGTTCCCAATGTCAGCTCTTTGTAGCTCAGCTCGTACCGGTATGGCCAGGTGGCTTTGGATTTTAGATGGAAACGTTTGTAGGCTCTGTCTCAATACTTTCCGCTTGCAATAATGTTTCAAACCAGTTTCTGCTGTAATTCTTCGGAGGAAATTTCTTAAATTTTACTGAATAATTCCAGAAACTGTGGCAATTTGTTGAGAAGTAATTACAGTTTGCCTGGGGCCAACATTTACCACTAGATCATCAGCTACGCTGTCTGTCCGATGGAACTGGGCGAAAACCTTGACGAATGGTTTTGTCATCGGGTCATTTTGGAACATTAAAACGTGTTTAAAGCTGCGTCTTGTTACTGTAGAACTGTGTTCTGACCCGTGGTACTCCAGTGGCAGAAAAAGACGTTATTCAATGGATTGCATGTTTTTAATCTCTTCCTTAGGTCGTTAACCTCCTTTCACGTTTCTACTCTGGAACTCCTCGCTACGAGCTGGACTCAATTTTTACAGGCATTACTTGTTCCTATTACAGCCCCATCTGTCAGACGGTTTCCGAGCTATTTTTAAACTTCTGTATAACTTCTATGTAAAATTCTTACAACTTTCACAATAAACATGCCGTTTCTTACAGTCGTCTATCGATCTTAGTTCTCGAGAACTTCAAAATCAGGGACTCCTTCGCTGGACACCCTACACGAATACCTACAGTGGATCGACACTTGTTGCAGGGACAGACAATTAACCTCATCGTAAATAAACGCAACATTTTGACAATAACTAGACGGAGCGACCCAGCTTTATTTTATTACGCAATTGGTGATTAATCACTAGAAAAAGTAACAACCGAAAATAGATATACGTTCATGCGTCCAGAGTGATTAAAGTGAAACGAACACACAAAAAATGATCTAGGAGAAACAGATAAGGAACTGGTATTCAGAGGAAAATCGTAAAAAAATGCAGTCCACCCACGAATGAGGTACTTGCAAAATCGCTCGTCGACAGATCCTAGAGTGATGTTCATCAATCCAGGACTCTTACGGGGCAGGAGTACTCGAAAAGATAACATCAAAATAATATGGCTATTAGACACAGATTCGTTCAGTATGCGCTGGAGTGTCACAGTGATTCTTATCATATCTCAGTGGGCAGGTGCAGGCATTGTGCATCTCGGTTAGGTTTAAAGTGCTAGGAAGATATATGCAAATGCAGGCTTTCTCTTCGCCAGAAAATGGCCAGAAAGAAGCTCGTTGAAACGTCGCCCAGAAACTAACAAATTACTAGGCTGATTTTACGATAAGAATTCATCACCGACATGGTAAATACCACACGTTACGACCTTCCGCACACATCTCACGAAATGAACAGGACGAGAAAATCAGAGAAATTGGTCAACATTTGTTCTCCTCGTCTCCCATTGTGGAACAGAACACCAAAACCGTATAGATAACCAAAGAACACTCACCTATACGCCATTATTTGGATGCCGGACTGTAGATGTAGGTGTAGCAAGAGAAAAATTCTAGGAATCCAACTAACTGGTACGGTGAACTGAAACTGGGTAATTATTTCCTAATTTTCAACGGCGGTAGCGTCTGTAGCGAAACCAGTTACTTAAGCTATGCCAAGGGAGCTGCTCATACATATCAAGTTGTCAGAGGCGGCGAGGCGGAGCGCCTTGGGAAATTAAAGAGAGGTCGACGAACTGCTCTGGAAAGCTGAAGACAGCTCAACCTCCTACAGGCCGTGAGGCGTTGTCAGAGGAGAGACAAGAAAGGGTGGAGTCTGGGGCTCACGTGATTATCCTCCCTTGCTCCCCTCCCTTTTGTGTCCGCACTAAACACCACCAAGTCGCGACAGCTCCCCAAAGGCGTAGCAGCTTCCACTCCGCTGGCAGTGGCTGCTACCTTAAGCGACCCACTGTACAGCGATAGCACTTGGTCAGCAGCTGACCCGTGGCTCGTAGGTCTTACAACGTGATGGCAAAGTATCGCTCCTCTGCGACAAGTGAACAGGTGTTTGTGGCGATAGTAAATGCTTCGCGTCACCTCGATCAAATTAACTTCCTCCGTGGAAACCAGGAGGGGACAAACGAGGTAGAGGTGACGATGAGAAACAGAGTGAATAACCCACGAAAGGATAACGTTCTACGAGTGGGGGCGTGGAGTGTCACAAGTTTGAACGTGCTAGAGAAACTAGAAAATCTGAAAATAGAAATTCAAAGGCTCAATCTAGATATAGTGGTGATAACTGAAGAGAAATGGAAAGAAGCCAAGAACGACTACAGCTGAAGATGAAGGCATAGAGAAAGAGTTTGAGGATACTGAATACTAAATTCATTACGTAAAAAATGATGAAAATTTAATAGTCGTGGGGTCTGAAATGCAGTTGTAGGGTAAAGAGTAGAAGGCAGGGTTACGGGAGAATATGGGCTTGGTACTAGGAATGAAAGAGGAGAAAGACCAATTGAGTTCTACAACAAATTTAAGCTATCAATAGCGAATACTCTCTTCAAGAATCGCAAGAGGTGGCGGTATACTTGAAAAAGGCCGGACGATACGGGAAAATTTCGGTTAGATTACATCATGGGCGGAGGTCTACTTACAAAAGGCCAGGCGATACGGGAAGATTTCAGTTAGATTGGTCAGACAGAGATTCCGAAATAACATACTGGATTGTAAGGCATACCAAGGAACAGATTTAGACTCAGATCACAATTTAGTAGTGATGAAGAACAGGCTGAAGTTTAAGAGATTAGTTAGGAAGAATCAATACAGGAAATACTAAGGAATAAAGATATACGCTTGAAGTTATTTAAGGTTATAGGTACTGCAATAAGGAATAGCTCAGTAGGCAGTTCAGTTGAAGAGTTGGGTTGATTTGGGGGAAGGAAACTAAGCTGCAAGGTAATCGGTCTCGGGAAGGATGGGGAAGGATGTCGGCCGTGCCTTTTCAAAGGAACCATCCCGGCATTTGCATGAGACGATTTAGAAAAACCAAGGAAAATCTGAATTAGGATGGCTTGACGCGGGATTGAACCATCGTCCTCCTGAATGCGAGTCCAGTGTTCTAACCACCTCTCTCGGTCAGTTGAAGAGAAATGGACATTGCTAAAAACGGCAGTCGCAGAAGTTGGAAAGAAAAACATAGGTACAAAAAAGGTAACTGCTAAGAAACATGGATGACACAAGAAATACTTCAGTTGGTCGATGAAAGAAGGAAGTACAAAAAATGTTCCGGAAACTTCAGGTGTATAGAAACACAGTTCGCTGAGGAATGAAATAAATAGGAAGTGCAGAGAAGCTAAGACGAAGTGGCTGCATGAAACATGTGGGGAAACGGAAAAAGAAATAATTGTCGGAAGTATTGAGTCAGTACACAGAAAACTTAAAACAACCTTTGGTAACATTAAGAGTGAACTGGGAATTCCACTGTTAAATCTAGAGGAGAAAACGTGTAAGTGGAAACAGCATATTGGAGGCCTCTATGAGGGGGAAGATTCTTTTGATGTGTTAGAAGAAGAAACAGGATTCAGTATAGGGGATACAGTATTGGAATCAGAGTTTAGAAGAGTGTTGGAAGACTTAAGATCAAATAAGGCAGAAGGGATAGATAACATTCCATCTGAATTTCTAAAATCAGTGAGGAAGTAGCAACAAAACGACTATCCACGTTGGTGTGTAGAATGTATGTGACTTGCAATATACCATCTGAATTTCGGAAAAATCAACTTAACAACTCATGCATCCAAGTTGCTGACAAGAATAATATATATAAGGGGCGTTCAAAAAGAAACGAGCCGCAGTCTGGAATACGCAACCCCGTCACATGAGGGTAATATCGTGGCGTGTGTAACGAGATATGGTTCCGACCAATGCGTGGAAGTTCACAGCCCATCGCTAGACGGCACGAGTGCACGTCACGTGTCTATACAGAGCTAGCAGCTACATGCATCAATCGTCCAACGCTGCCAGTCGCATTGCAAACAGTGACATGGAGGCGTCAACAAAAGAGCAAAGAGGTGTTGTTCGTTTTATGACAGAGAAAGGAGTAGGAGAAATGGACATTCATTGACGAATGTCACAAGCGTATAGCGAACATTGCATGTCCATTACAAGGGTTAAGACATGACACAAGCACTTCAGGGAAGGACTGGTGTCGTTATCCGATGATGCACGGTCTGGAGCACCACACTGCAATACCGATGACATCGTCTGGCTGGTGGATACACTCATTACCCAGGACCGCCGTGGTCGAATTGAGCGTCGGAAGTGCTCACACCATCACGAAGGAACGACTGCACATACCAAAGTGAGTTCCCAATGGGTGCCCCATAGGCTTCAACCACACCAGGAAGCATGACGAATGGCCCACTGTCTTGCTCATCTGCAGCGCTATGCTCGGGAAGGGAATGCGATCCTGGCACGAGTGGTGGCTGGAGATGATTCATGGTGTCATAACTTCAAACCAGAATCAAAACGATAGAGCCTCCTGTGGAAACAATCAGGTTCACCACCAACAAAAAAAAAAAAAAAAAAAAAGCCAAACCCATCCACATGAGTGCAAGAATGGTTATGCTGACGTTCTTCTTTGACCAAGATGTCCCCCTTCTGATTCACTTCCTGCAACAAAGGACATTAGTGAATGCCCAGCGTTACTCGCACATCTTGACCACTCTTCGCTAAGTGATCAAATCAAAACAACCAGGCAATCTCACCTGTGGGGTCATTCCGCTCCACTACAATGCAAAGCCTCATACGGCCAACACAGTTACGGCACTCCTGTCGAAATTCAAATGGGAGGTTCTCGGCCACCCTCCGCACAGTTCGGACCTCTCTCCCTGTGACTACGGAATTTTTGGTCCCCTTTAAAAGGCTGTGATGGACATACGATTCACCTTGGCCGACGACGTCCAGCTGTACGCTCGGAACTGGTTAACATCGCAGCCCCAGGAATTTTATGAGACAGCGCTCACCGCCTCGAGTCACAGTGGGACAAGTGTCTCGACATCCAGGGTCAATATTTCTAATTTACAGGTACTGGTTTCTCCGGCTCGTTTCCTTTTGAATGCCCCTTATAGATGAAAGGAAAAGAAAATTGAGAATGTGCTAGATGATGATCAGTTTAGCTTTAGGAAAGGTTAAGGCACCAGAGAGGCACTTGAGACTAAAGAGAAATCAAAACTCGTTCGTAAGATTTGTCGGCCTGGAAAAAGCGTCCGACAGTATCAAATGATGCAAGAACTTCTAAATTCTGGGGAAAAGCGTCTTAAGCTATAGAGAGAGACAGGTAATATGTACAAGAGTCAATAGGGAATAATAAGGTTCAAATGGCTCTGAGCACTTAGGGACTTAACATCTGAGGTCATCAGTCCCCTAGAACGTAGAACTACTTAAACCTAGCCTAAGGGCATCACACACCTCCATTCCCGAGGCAGGATTCGAATCTGCGACCCTAGAAATAATAAGGCTGGAATGCCAAGTACGAAGTGCTCGCATCATAAAGGGCTTATGACAGATATGTAGTCTTTCGCCCCTACTGTTCAGTCTGTACATGGATGAAGCGATGACGGAAATAAAAGAAAGGCTCAAGAATGGAATTAAAAAGATATGAGTGATAGGATTCGCTGATGATATTGCTATTCTCACTGAAAGTGAAGAACAGTTACACGATCTGCTGAATGAAATGAACCTAATGAGTACAGAATATGGACTGAGAGTAAATCGAAAGTATTAAGAAATAGTAGACATGAGAACTGTGAGAAACTTAACATCACGACTGACGTTGAGTAAGTAGATGAATTTAAGGATTTTTACAAAACAACCAATTATGGACGGAGTGAGGAGGACACCAAAAGCAGACTAGCACTGGTAGAAAGGGCATTCCTCGCTAAGAAAAATATACTAGTATCAAACATAGTCCTTAATTTGAGAAAGTTGTTTCTGGGAATGTCCGTTTGGAGCACAGCATTGCATGCTAGTGAAACAGGGACTGTGGGAAAAGAGAATCGGAGCGTCTGAGATGTGGTAAGGTATGGAATGAGGAGGTTCTGAGCAGAATTGGAGAGGAAACGAAATATGTTAAGACATCAGGGCATAACTTCCATGATACTAGAGGAAGCTGTGAAGGGAAAAAACTGTGGAGGAAGAGAGAGATTGGAGTACATCCATCAGATAACTGAGGACGTAGGTTGCAAGAGCTTCTCTGAGATGAAAAGACTGGCATAGGAGAGGAATCAAACCAGTCACAAGACTGACGAGGAAAAAATGTGTCTGTCTCTTTTCTCAGTATTAAAGGAATCGAGAACATGGTATCCTTAGTTATAATGAATATCGATAGCTTTTCGCAAAGGCATTTCATTGCTCTTTTCTTTTCTCATTGCTTCGTCTAAATAACCTTAATTATAATGTTTTATATCCTCTGATCCAATCTTTGTGTATTTTCGGGGCATCATCCACTTTACCCCTGAAATTAGAAATAAGTCACGTTTTGCATAACAAAGGGAAAGTGAATTTATCATAAATTGCTGGTACCATATTGCCTTGACATAATTCAGCTGAAAAACAGGTGTAGCTCCTCACCTGTGGGCGTTGCGACAGTTTGTTTTCGTTGAAATCATAAAGCTTTAAAGACGCCTTTGAAGATAAACAATAATAAACAATTTCCGTTTCTCGTGTTGCTTATGATACACATAAACGTACAGATCACACACATCTTTCTAAATACGTCTCAGTTTTTGCGTTTCTCTCACCCATCACTCAGATGGCATTGATTCAGAACACTAATATGTCTTTGATCCGCTTTACCCCAAGTAACCCGCTTCACTCCATCTTACCTGGCAACCATTTGGAAACGGTGTGTAGAACTGTTAGCAGTGTATATATTCCAGTGCAGTGGTCAAATCTAGCAATGTTCCTTGAAAGTACATAGGTTGGAACTTAAATAATGGCAACACTGCTGTGGAGACGCTGTGCAATGGAATCTACTATTGTCGCTGATAGCACACATTGTTGACATACCTACCTTACCTCAGAGCAAATGGACTCGCCCATCTCACGTCACCGGCGTGCGCACAATCGAGGGAAACACTGTCACTTGTGTGTGGGCGATCTAACGTATCGGTGTCACTATGTTTTCGAAACAGGAACAATGGAGTTGGATCAAAATTGAATATGCCAGAGGTCGGACAGCACGACAGTGTCCTCAAGGTCTTCAAGAGGCGTGCGGGAATCGGCACTGCCGTACAGAACAGTGGCACGTTGGGCAAAAGCCTTCAACGAAGGCAAACTGTGGCAGACGTGCATCGGGAAGGTCGTCCTAGCTTCTCTGAGGAAGAAGTGAATGAATGCTGTTGCCGCTTTAGTGGACAGTGATCGATGCCATACGATTCGTGAGCTCGCCCAAGAAACCGGTTTAGCGCATAAGACTGTGCTTCGCATCCTGAAGGAACGCCTGGGCATGCGAAAAATTGCATCACGATGGGTTCCTCATGACGAGGGAAATGCAGAAATGGTTGCTTTATGACGCTGCTCAGATGCACTTGGAGCGCTGTGAACGCGAAGGAAAGGCTTTCTTACGCTGGATGAGACATGGGCCACATCGTACGAGCCAAAACTGAAACGCCAATTCAACGAATGGCGTCATTTTGGGAAAGTCGAAAGTGCGCCAGTGTCCCAGTATGGTGAAAGTTATGGTGAGTCTCGTGTACGACTGTGATGGTGTTATCCTACCGCAATACGTTCCTCCACGGCAGACCGTCAATGCACAGTATTACTGTTCGTTTTTGGAGCATCACCTGCGACCAGCTCTGCGAAGGAAGAAGCGACAGTTTCTGCGCAACCCACATATCATTTTGCACGACAATGCGCGGGCGCATACAGCGCAAGCTGTGCCTGCTCTGTTCGGTCTATGGGACTGGAAAGTATTGCACCATCCACCATACTCCCCGGACGTAAATCCTTTTGACTTTGACTTGATTCAGAAGATGAAGGAACCACTTCGTGGCATTCGCTTCAGAACTTCCAGAGACTCGACAGGTAGTAGACCGTTCCATTCGCACCATCAACAGAACAGGCTCTGATAACTGTATACTACACCTTCCACGTCGCTGAAATGGGTTCTGCCGGCCGCGGTGGTCTCGCGGTTCTAGGCGCGCAGTCCGGAACCGTGCGACTGCTACGGTCGCAGGTTCGAATCCTGCCTCGGGCATGGATGTGTGTGATGTCCTTAGGTTAATTAGATTTAATTAGTTCTAAGTTCTAGGGGACTAATGACCACAGCAGTTGAGTCCCATAGTGCTCAGAGCCATTTGAACCAATGGGTTCTACACAACGCTGGTGACTACTTTGATGGACAGTAACAGGTGCAAAGATGTATCTCTTTTGTGTCGGTTGTGAATAATTAGTTGCCACTATTTAGGTTCCAACCCTAGTAGTTACGTAGCTGCAAGGTATTTAATTATTGACTCTAAGAGCTGTGAGAAGTGTGAGCTGTCAGAGCGAGGCGTTGTATTTACTTGGTAACATTTGCGATTAAATCCGCGGAGCTGTACTTCGCGTAATTTGTCTCGCGCGACGCACACCTCCAAGGGTGCGTGGGTTATGGGTGCGTCCGTGAGTGTGAACTCGCGTGACGCTACTGAAGCTCAGAGGCACGGACGAAAGTTTGTTTTCTGAACAAATACCACACCTCACTAAGCAAGTAAAAAAACTTAGAAGCCATCGAAACCGAACATAAGTCCCTTGTACACAGTGTGATTCGAAATTCCTCTACAGGGTCCTAGGGGCTGTAGAGAGGACTTAGTAAATGTAGTTCAAATAGGGAATCCATGTCCGAAATTGTACCGTTTCGATGTAAGATCAGTTTGAGGATCGGATCACTCAAAATTCTCGCTTCACAGTACGCACACAGCGGGGACAGTGAGCTGTGTGCTGTAGAAGCACATGGCGTGGGCAGTGTTTCGAGTACTTTTCCTCAGATTCTCCTCTACGTGACGAAGGAAGTCCACCTCAAAGCGAATGTGTGAAGCACAACAACCAACCCTCTTAGTTCCTAACGCAGCCGGAGTAGTCGGACGAAGGTGTTATGTGACGTCATAACTGGCACACACCAGAATAGCACATATAGTTTTAAATTCACGACTATGCCAGGGTGGCCGAGCGGTTATAGGCGCTACAGTCTGGAACCGCGCCACCGCTACTGTCGCAGGTTCAAATCCTGCCTCGGGAATGGATGTGTATGATGTCCTTAGGTTAGTTAGGTTTAAGTAGTTCTAATTTCTAGGGGAATGATGACCTCAGAAGTTAAGTCCCATAGTGCTCAGAGCCATTTGAATTTGAACCGAATACCTCCCTTTCACGTGCAGCAAGCACTAATTTTACTAAATGACAAGGTATCAGAGGGAAATCCTCAAGTAGGCCGACAGAAGATGGCATAGTGATCAAATGTCTGTGTTTGACTGATATGTCGGAAGATCAAAATGCCACGATTCACTGAACAGTGACATACCATTAAGTCAAAGTGAAAAGTGGCACACGAGGGCTTCCCCAAAGCCAAGAAAGGCAAGGATAACGAAATTCCGGGTGAAGGCTATGTTCATCGTCTTTTGTAATTCCAAAGACATTGTCCAATCGGAGTTTGTGCCACTGGGACAAATTGTCAACAGCCAGATTTACTTTAGAGTTCGTGAAAGGCTCTGAAACAGGATGCTTCGCGTCAGGAAGGAGATCAGTGGAAACTGGGGACTCCACCACGATAATGCGCTGTCTCATACCTCCTCCATTATTAGCGAGTGCCTAGCTAGGCACGATGTGGCAACGCTGTCCCGGTCACAACATAGTTCCGATCTGGCCCCAGTGGGCATCTTTTTGTCTACTAGTATAAAAAGAAGTTTAAGGAGCCATCATTTTGGAACGGTAGATGCCATGAAAGCCACCGCGACGAGGTGTCTGAAGGAAGTTCCCGTCAACGTTTTCCAGGAATGCTCTCAGAGTTGGCAGAATCGCTGGAGAAAGTGTATTGACGCCCAAGGGTGCTAGTTTGTAGAATACTAAACTTTTGCACTTTTATTTTCAATTAATTCTTCCTTACGAGTTGATTCCCGTCAACGTATTACAGGAAGCCTGTCAGAATTGGCAGAATCGTTGGAAAAAGTATACTGACGCCCACGATACCAATTTGTAGAACACTAAACATTTGTACTTTTCAATAAATTGTTCTTTACGGATCTGATTTATTTTTCGGACACACGCTGTACGTTGCTGATTTTAACTTGCAAGTCTAGTTGACAGACGCCACAAAACGAATAATATGGAAGTAACTTGAGTTGGGCTAAGCCTGCGATCTTTTCTTCATTAGCATCGACATTCATCATTCACGTTGCCAGAAATATCTTTTAATGATTAAATAGCGATTTCGACAAACATATCGACGGCCACGGCGTCCTAAATCCCCCCGTGGACCGTTCCTTTAGTTACGAAAATTTTGTCTCGTACTGTCACCTGCTTTGTTAGAGAGTGTAATGCTCGTCCACCAACTTCTCTCAGTTCATTAAATTTGATTGCCGCCTTCATTACTGCTATAAATTAGAGTTTACGTTTCCGGAACTGCTAGCGCTTCGCTGAACTTCTTGTGACTGGAGTGCCTTTTTTCATCAAGAAACTTCGTCGTAACACAGAGCTACGATTCTCGCTTTTATTGCTTGAAGATTCATACTTATTTATCACAAATGGGAGAACTGTTTCAGGGACTAGTGGAAAACATCGCAGCAACTCGTGGGCCTGACACCTGGGAACACGAGGGCCTAGAATTATGCCACTACACTATATATCGTTTTAACCAGCCGAACCTACACAAGAAAAGAGGAATCCGTATTGAACGCTATACGGAACGCGAGAGCACTTAGCAGCAGGTAATCTTAGAATGGATGCACTGTTCTGATTCGGTGTTTCTGCAGCTATGGGTGAGTTCGTCCCGATTGCTACTTGAAAATATTTTCACTCTCGCTGTGATTTCAGATTCTGCCGAAGTTAAGCGAAAACAGAATGCATTGCATTCGAAATATTTCGCGAATATATAATTTCACTGAACTAGTAATTCATTCTCTCTGCCATTCGTTCTTTTTGCTGGCTTTCTAACATTTTTACGTTTTCCATTGCATTAGGACAAACTGGTCATGACGTATGTTCTGTCTAGAACGACCAAAGAGACCTAATGTGGAAGTCTTCTCTTTGCAAAATCCACAAGGCATGTGTGAATAACAGTTCATTGAAAGTCAAATCTTTTAGGTAATTAAGACTTGTCATATTCATCTTCAGACTTCTTTAAACCACGATGCTTTGACCACTATGTTGCGATCATCCTCAGACGATGTCTAATGCCCCCGGGTGGCCGAACACTGTCAAAAACCAATGTCGCATACGCTTACAAAACAGTCTCTGTGATAATTCGTGATTTAGGACGATAGCTGACTAATTATTACAACTACCAGTTTCAGTCAAACACTGGACCACCATCACATATAAAATAGTAATTACAGGAAATGAGCCCAATTGTGCTCATTTGCCTCTAGATCAACTAGCACCTAGAACCGCTGCGCCACAGCTGCCGAATTTTAAACCAACCGTCACCTATCAAGGACCAGAAGATTCACCAGGAACGACACATCATTCTGATTCCACGTTAAACCTTAGGTCCCCTTTCCCTGGTCAGATTACTGAGGTATATTAGGGACATACAATGCAAGAAAAGACTTGCACCAGGCTCTTGAACCACACGAAATTATTATTATTATTATCAAACTATGGCCTCTGTAACTGAGAGGTCAGTCAACTGGCTGCCATGTGGGGGATCCTGGTTCGATTCTGGGTACTGCCACGGACTTTACCTCGTTTACTCGGTGGGAGGACTGGTGCAGGGTTCACGCAGCCTCGTAAGGAACTACTCGACTGATTACCAGCGGTTCCTTGGTCAAGAAACCTGACAACGACTGGGAGACCGGTGTGCTGACCACGTGCTCCTCCACATTGCATCCTATGACGCCGTTGGCAGAGGACAACACGGAGGTCGGTCGGAACCGACTGGCCTATATAGGGTCAGAAAAAGAAACTTCAATAATAGATGTAATAAAGTCTTGGGCATCTGTGCACCTTAAAGCTGGATGGGATGATATCAGATTATCTTTGTTGGGGTGGGGATGGGTTTGGGGGAGGGGGGGGGGGGGGAGAAAATTGTAAAATTAAGAAAGAATCTGTGACGCTCCTTCATTTCCAACGCTCCAGAACTTCCGATCCTCGCCTCTCCGTAAGTAGCCAAATGAAATCGAATTCCTTTCTATGTTTCATTTATCAAAGAATTTGTGGTTAATGTACTGGATCTCTTCACACAGGTAGTGGTGCAGACGTGTATCCAAGAGGGGAAGTAAGTAAAAGCGTTCACATTTTTACTCATGCCAATTTCGAAGTTTATAACTTAATGCTCGGAAAATAAAGCAGCAGATAAACAAAGAGTTTAGCAAAGGGCGGAGATTTCTAGACAATTACACGCCCTGTTCAACAGAGCATATTGTTCGGTTTCTTGCCACTTGGATCGGCTTGCGTCCTAGTTCCACGCAAAGAACATTTCAGTCACGCAGGCTGATGATATCTGCTGCTGACAAAAAAATGCGACACGGATCAAGAAACTATAGGAGGCACAGGCAAACCGCAGGAAGTAGAGCGGCAGTTATGGAATGCCGTCCCACTCCCCTTATTCCCGTCCATAAGAAAACAATAACAGACTGATTTCCCGAACATAGGCTGGTATGACTGAAAGAAACAGTATTTTCCTCGAAATATCAATAATGGCGAACGCACGCTTCGGTTTTATATTGTGTAAATTTTGATTCTGTCAGAGGTGTGATAATTTGTTGCTAATATACTTCTTAAATCAATTACATAACACATATACCTGTTAACGTTTGGACAAGTAATCTACATTTCAAATACTGTGTTTCACTTAGCAGAAATTTTTTGGTGCTATTCTGGAGCGATTTAATATACAGGTCTTACTAAATGTATTCATAACCACGATTGTGGCCTGTTAGGCCATTCTCAGGCCACGGCTACCTATGAAGCGTTTCAACGCATAATCGATACTGTTTAGAGGACATTGTCTTCGCATCAAGCATGTTTAAGAATTTTGAAGCATAAATAAGAGGTTCATGAGGGTACTTTCGTTTCGTCGTTACAACTGCAAGAAACTGCGCGCTTTTCTCACCGTGTGCGTTTCGCTTTATTGACGTAAAGCATCATCATATTTCCAATTTGATTCCTTTCCTAGGCCGAAAAATGAAATGAAGAAATTAGATAGACTTCACGATCTACATAAAAGAACGTAGTACTTTATGTATAATTTTGTGTTTATGCGAATGAATACACTTACTAACAGTCCAAATGGTAAATTTGTTACAGAGATCGAGTCCCTGTCCGGCACAAATTTTCAGTTATCGTCATTGCATTAACTCAATGCCCTGTGCGTCTGGAAGTCATTATTTCCTTCCTATCTTCTTCCCATCATCGAAAATGTTATCATCATTATGAAACGCATTATTATTGTCATCATTCGTCAGTTCTACTCCAGGCTACTTCAAGCTTCCTCATGAGTAGGGTTTTTGTACAGTACTTTATGTAATGTATGGGCGGTTTGGAACAGTACTATAACTTGAATATCACTATATATTCTAAGTTTCTAGATGAGATCTCTTCAGGTTATATGGTATTGATCCCAAGTTATCAATGACGATTTCACGTTTGACTAATGTCACTGATCAAATCGTTAAATTTGAAATTTAACATAGTGATAATAGCAATAATACATTATTATTATTATAGTTGTGTATTTGTTCCTCTCTGTTCGGGTGGGCAGAGTGCCCTTTACCAGCATTATGATACGACGTTGCTATAAAACTATTGTTACTTATTACGGCTGAATACTGCAAGGTCGTTAGACAGATTATCATGAAACAAAACACAGCAAAGTTGTGATCCCAGAGGAGGTCAGTAAAACTTATCTATGATCATACAAAAGGAGCGATTTTCTGCTCATTACCTTCGCTGAATAGTAGGACACTGATCTTTCGCTTTGACCACTGTACAAAGCCAAAACAAAAAAGTGGTTCAAATGGCTCTGAGCACTATGGGACTTAACATCTGAGGTCATCAGTCCCCTAGAACTTAGAACTATTTAAATCTAACCTAACGACATCACACACATCCACGCGCGAGGCAGGATTCGAACCTGCGACCATAGCAGCAGCACGGTTCCGGACTGAAGCGCTAGAACCGCTCGGCCACACCGGCCGGCTCAAAACAATAACAGACTGAGAATAAGAAACTGAGGAGCTGAAGAGGCTACGCCTGTCATTACTGTGTGGCCTAACATGAGAAAGTCGTAGCTCAATTAAAGGATCTTTAAAATGAAGTGTGCTTACGCCAGATTTTTATTTGTCCTAAATGATGGACACAATTCACGAAAAGTTGACAGAGATTAAAGTTCTCTAAAATCTCTAATTAATTTACACAAAATGACGCTATACTGTGAGGAGGTGCCAAATTATATGGAAGGCTGCATGGAGAAAACTCAACAAGATATTTTTATCTGGGCAGCTCGAAAATTCAAAGTTAATGTGACTAAATCACAAATTAAAAGCTATATCGGTAACTCAAGTTGGATACCGGAACAAGTAAGTAGCACTCTGCTCAAAATATGGATCGTGCGACTATGGAGTGTTACTTTCACATTTCCAAAAAATCAGCAGAACCACCAGCGACAGACGGCAGCAGGAAGACGAATCGCCACGAATCTTAGTTTTTAGTTTTCCGTCCTCATCTCTCCAATTTCAACAAAAACTCTACATGGAGGGAACAAATCAATGCTATTGCAATGTGATGGACGAAATATCGGTTACTTCACGAAAGAGCAGGGGAATGCAGCAAACACTTGCTGCTCTTTGCATACAAAAGGCACATTAACGAACACAATATCAGTACTAGTCTGGAGCATTAGCATCCGATTAGTCGGATTCTTTGCACAAGCATGATGGCGGGAGTAACACACTGAATTGGATACACCAATATTTTTGGGTCGAAACTGCGGCATATCACCCTTTGATGTTCAAGCAGAAAAGGCAAAAATGTCATGCTCAATTATTCTGTGGCCATGGGAGCGGCAGCATGGCGTCCTATGCCCTCGGCGAGGACAGGTACCAATTCTGCCCACAAAAGGGTGGTGCAGGTCACAGCGTCAGTTCCTCGAAAACTGACCATCTCCACAGGGAGGCTCACCTCTCCCAATGAGACTACACTGGTAGATACGTCCCTAGAGGGAAAAGCACAATGTTTTCCTCCGTAGCAAGGATGTCCAGTACTCACAATAAAATAAGCACAAAATGGTGGCAGAAAAATGAAACAACATCACATACCGGTATGTGACAGCAATGACAAAGTTATTATATTCTTCAGGTCTTCTCCCTCAAGCCTTAGACTAGTTAGTCCGCTGCGATTACTTCATCCTTAACTTTGGTCTGTCAAGGTTTCTTGTTCCTTTAGGGACGAATTCGCAGTCCAGTTTTCACTTACATGTAGTCCACATGGAACTGCAAGAACTTTGTAAAATTAAGACTGTATTCTTTCGTACTTTTGCCCTGAGTGTCCTTTTCTTGGTGCTAGAAATCATACTTAACTCTCAATCTTTTTTTATAATATCAAATTCTGGCCACTTGCCTTGAGTATGAAGGCGTTATCTAGTTCAGAAGTTTTGTTTCCCAATATGAGTTTACATCTTAAAGACTGTGAGCCATAGAATGTTATTTGTCGAGACTTTTTTCTTTTTTTTTTTTTTTTGATTTATGTAGTTCATCATCCATAACTGTAATCTGGGACACTGTCTTCTCAAAAACACCTTCACTACTGGGTGGAAAAGTTTGCACACTACTATGAATTTGAGGGCTATGATGACTGTAGAATTTCTACCTGCAGGACCACTCAAGCCAGATAGGCATTTGAAAAGAAGCCAGACAAAGTGCGTCCCACCAGATAGGTCAGGGATGGCTCTAGAGGCTTAGTGAAGCCAGCTTCCCTATGGGAGTAATCGCTGAAAAAAACATCCTACTGGCTGAGAAGTAGTGAAATTACAGTTCCTCTAACGCACAGCAATCATAATGTGGCTGGGAGAAAAGTTATAAAATACAGACAGTTTCTGTTATATGTGTATTAAGCAGAGTTTATGTATGTGTGTATGTCTAGGATCTCCTTGCAAAAGGATGACTCATTTACAAGTGAATTTGGCATAGAAACAGCAGGCCTCATGAGTATCAGCACTGTAGGGTTTATAACCTCAAAGCTCCAATAGCAGTGAAGATAGAGGCAAAAACGTGTATTTTCCAGCCCTGGCATATAGACTGCCTTGTAGGACAAGCATGTTGAGTGGGAACAGTTTTGGGTCACAAAATCAACCTTCTTTTCAGGGCAGTCTACGTGTTAAGGGCAAGAAGCTGTTTTCTGGGCCTCAACAGAGTTAAATGACTGGCTTGGCATGGCAACCTGTATGTCAGAGGCAAATAAATGGTTTTCAAGCCGCTGATATGTAGCCTGCCCTGTTTGGCGGATGTGTTATGGGAGTAGCAATGGCTTGCTTTCTACATGTACATCTACGTGATTACTCTGCTATTCACAATAAAGTGCGTGGCAGAGGGTTCAATGAACCACCTTCATGCTGTCTCTCTACCGTCCCACTCACGGACGGCGCGCGGGAAAAACGAGCACTTTTCTGTGTGAGCCCTGATTTCTCTCATTTTGTCGTGATGATCATTTCTCCCTATGTAGGTGGGTGCCAACAGAATGTTTTAATGATTGCCACTCCATTTCACGTATCATGCCTGTAAGACTATCTCCCCTACTTCGCGATAATACAGAACGAGCTGCCCTTCTTTATACTTTTTCGATGTTATCCGTTAGTCCCACCTCATGCGGATCCCACACCGCACTGCAATACTGCAGAATAGGGCGGACAAGCATAGCGTAAGCAGTCTCTTTGGTAGACCTGTTGCATCTTCTAAATGTTCTGCCAATGAACCGCAGTCTTTGATTTGCTCTACCCACAATATTATCTATGTCATCGTTCCAATTTAAGTTATTTGTAATTGTAATCCCCAATTATTTAGTTGAATTTACAGCCTTCAGATTTGTGTGACTTACCGCATAATCGAAATTTAGCTGATTTCTTTTAGTACTCAAGTGAATAACTTCACACTTTTCTTCGTTCAGGGTCAATTGCCACTTTTCGCACCATAGAGATATCATATCTAAATCATTTTGCAAGTCGTTTTGATTATCTGATGACCTTACTAGACTGTAAATGACAGCATCATCTGCAAACAATCTAAGACGGGTACTGAGATTGTCTCCTATCTCATTTATTGAACTGTACTGCAGAAGCTAATGTGCCAATGAGCTCAGCTGGAGATAGGTTGTTGTGAATAGAGGAGAGGATGGACAGAGAAAAGGGAAGGAAAAAGTGGACAGAGATAGGGGAGAGGCGGAGAGGTAGTGGACAGGTGAAAAAGGTAAAGAGGGAACCAGAGATGGAAAGAGAGAGGGGTGGAGGATATGGTCAGAGAGAGGGGACGGGAAGATACGGTGAATGTTGAAAAAGGGGTGGAGTGAATGGACAAAAAGAGGAGGGGGAGGCAGGAGATGAAGATACAGAGAGGGTGAGGAGGAGACAGACGGAGGTAGAATGATGAAGTGGACAGAGATGGGCAGGAAGAGGCGGACAAAGAGAGGAGGAGGAGGTGTGTTCAATATATGTGCCGAAAGCATATGCGCTGCGGGAAAAAGGCTAGTTATAATCACAGAAGTCTCTGAAACGTAGAAGTGGCGTTGACGTCGGTTTAGATTTGGGCAGCCAGTAACAGGTTGTGAGTCCTAAGAACTTAACCTTGGACCCCCGCCGGGTTTCTTAGAATTCTGCTATGTGAGTTGGCAGTGTTTTAAATGACAAGCTCAGACGGCGTGTTGTGGAGCGCTAGCGGCCTGTAATGCGGTCGGTGCTTCCAAACACGGAGCGGCGCGGCGAGTGCGGCCGTTACTGTCACGTGGCGGGCCGGCAGGCAGGGACAATGGCCGGCCTGGAGCAGGCGCGTGGGCGGCGCGGTGGAGCGCACCGCAGGGAGGCTGCGCTGCGCTGCGGCTGCGGGGGCGCCGGCTGGCCTTCTCGCAGGTTTCACGCCGGCCGCCACCGCCGGCAGTGCAGCGCAAAGTGCCGGCCCCGCACGTTCATTCGCTGATCGATAGCGGCGCGCCGCAAGTCGCACGCTCACTCCATGCGGACTCCTCATTGTCTTCCGACTGAACGTCATCTCCTCCGTATTTGGAAGCTGATGCTGTTTACGACACGCTACTGGACATTAAAGTTGCAAAACAGCGCGAATGACCTGCAACAAATACCAGACTGTCACGAAGTGCACTACAGGCTGCGATATTTCATAGCAATCCGCTGCAGTCCAAAAGATTAACGCCATGCAAATCTGTCTAGCGGGAAAGGTCACACAGCTGTTTTCTTATTCGGACATCGCACCTGAATGTTGTTTGTTTGCAGGAAGATAGTCTTGTGGTTCGTGTGTCGGGGGGAAACTTCTATCATCACATATCGGAACTGGACATCACCGGTATCATGGTCTATCGACACTGCCGTTCATTGTTCCACACATAGCTGAGCACAAGACTTTGAATTCGTCAATCGTTAATTAACGAAGCTGCCTTTCTTAGTAACGGATTAGCTTTTAATTTAATTTAAAAACAAAAGAAACGTTAAAGGACTCTTTAACTTGCGTCAGCTTTGTCTCAAAATGTTCAAATGTGTGTGAAATCTCATGGGACTTAACTGCTACGGTCATCAGTCCCTAAGCTTACACACTACTTAACCTAAATTATCCTATGGACAAACACACACAGCCGTGCCCGCGGGAGGACTCGAATCTCCGCCGGGACCAGCCGCCCAGTCCATGACTGGACCTCTGAGACCGCTCGGCTAATCCCGCGCGGTCAGCTCTCTTTGTGTCCTTAATCGTTCATAAGGTACCTGCTGTTTATGACAAAAATAACGCCGTGCCGACCACAGAAAACGTGTTCTGACAAGTTCAGACCATGTAGATGTGTCAATACGCCGGGGTGCGGGCGACTGATGTAAACAATCACGTGCGAGCGTGGATAACTAGGTGTTTCCTGTTTATTCTTGTTTGTTTACATAGTTTGCGTTAAGTACCACTTCCGGTTAATAGATTGACTGTAGAAACTTCATGGAAATCAGTTCTACAGCTTGTCGCAAGTTCGAATGCTGCCTCGGGCATGGATGTGTGTGATGTCCTTACGTTAGTTAGGTTTAATTAGTTCTAGGCGACTGATGACCTCAGTACTTAAGTCGCATAGTTCTCAGAGCCAAGTTCTACAGCTGTTGAAAATCCTTGGCGATATTTAAATGATTACATTAATTTTGTAGTTCGATTCATGTCTGGGGTGGGGATATTTCTGCGCTCAGGAACTGTGTGTTGTCTTCATCATCATCATTTCATCCTCGTCGACACGCAAGTCACCTCAAAAGACCTGCACCAGGCGATCAGCTCTACCCGCCGGGAGGCCCTCGCCACACGGCATTTCAGTTTTTTATAGCGCCACCTAATTCAACTGTTTCTTCAAATTTATTGATCAAATTCCTCAGCCCATTTAATGACATGTGGCCCCTTCACAGAAGTTTCTCTCTGCGATATTTTCACAATGCAGGACTGTTGTTGCTACTGATCTGATAAAACACCTTTACCAGGAATGCACAATCTTCCTTTTCCAAAGCCATTTCACATCCTAGGGGAAACTTCAACATTATAATGTTACTTAAAATCCGTCTTGATTGTAATTTTTTATTATTTTTTTATTTTTTTATTTATTCATATGACCGGTTTCGGTTCATTCAGAACCATCTTCAGAGCTGATATTTCAGTTACAGGAGTAGCCCGCCCAAATCCAGCATTTTTTTTATGTGACGTAGCATGTGAAAATTGCAACCAAGACGGATTTTAAGTAACATTATAAAATCACTGATTGCTGTTATCCCATAAGACATTATGTCTGTTTTTGCAAACTTCAACATTCTTAATGCTTTACACCAACAGTCACTTCACAAAATAAATCAAAATGCATCGCCAAGTGACAAACAGCATACTGAAATCATATTTTGACTGCTTACAGCGCCATATTTTACCTAGTGTCAGAAAGTGGAACTATTATTCTTTTCAGTATTCTCTGTGGGCGCACTGATTAATGAACATAAGTACGATGTTTCTGCATCCTGCCTTGTATACATCCCGCACTGCAGCACTCGGAACACCGTCAGTTTAATTATAACCACATGGTACCTAACGGCACACACACACACACACACACACACACACACACACAAACGCGCGCGCGCGCGTCAGCGGGCGGCGCCACCTGATGTGGTTGCCGCGGCTAAGCTGCCTAGTGCGGGGGCAAACTGCGAGCGTCGTATGTAACCCGTGTATCTCTGACGTGTTCTCCCTCTTGATACCCGGGTTAGACAGGCAATCAGCATCACTGTCGGACTCTAAACAGTGTTTCTCCTTCACTTTACAACCTGTACATCGAAGAACCATAAAGAAAATACAAGAAAGGTTCACAGGAGGGAATCAAATAAAGGGCGATAGGCTACCAGTGATACGGATCACCTATGACATTGGTGTCCCGTGTGAAAGAGAGAAAGAATTGTAGGACCTATTGACAGAAACGAACATGTATATTTTCGCAGTTGGAAGTGTCATACTTATTGAAATTTTACGGGCCATTATGTCGTGATCAGACGTTTCGTCCCCATCTGCAGAGGACTCTTTCAAGGGGGTTGCAGCTTCTTCGAAGGTGCGATGCACACTTTGTCTCGATGCTGAGTCAGTAGCGGACCTTCAGAAGAGCTACAACGCCCCTTTTCTTCAGCAGACGGGGACGAAACGTTGGGTTTCAACAACAAATTCGCTCGATCACGGCATAACAGTGATAAGCGCGAGACATAAATAGCCTGCTTGGATTGAGAGCAAACCCATGAAGGATTAAATATACCGAGGAGTAGCAGAAAAGAGATTGGCGACCAAATGAATGTTAAAATTAGGAAAAGACGGACTCCATTAAACCAGCCAAAACACGTCTTGGTGTATCTCAACGGACTACTGAACCTGTATGCTCTTGTGTTGTGACCGTGTCGTGAAATCATCACCTTTCCGTTGATGCAGTAGTCTGTCATTTTCCATTCAGTGACTGCCGACGCAATGTTTTTTTAACGCTGCTTCCTCACGTGTAGTCACAACCCGTTATAATTGTTCAGAACGCCTGCGACACATGTTGCTGTGATAACTGCATGCTAACTGTCCACCAACACACCTCCTCTGTGACACACCGTCGTGTGAATCAGTGGCGTTAACAAAGCGCAGGTGGAACAGGTTTGCTGACGGCTCTCTTCATTTGTTCAGAGAAATGTCACTTAGCGCACCGCGAAACACGTCAGTGATGGTCAGATACCTGTCGCGCCAAGACACACAAAATGCCGAGACTGGGCCAAAAGTAACAAAATTCGTTTCAATGATCAGATACAAAAAACCGTCTTAATAACAAGAACATGAAAGAGGGACAAAACAAAATTTAGTATATTCTTGAACAATTAACAACTGCTGGAAAGTGACTGACTAAAATGTCTTGGAATTATTATTAACGCTAAGTTCAGTTTCAGTAACAAAATACAGGATCTATGTACAACGTTAATACACGCATTATCAAACACATCCAGTCTTAACTAGCGATTTAACCCTTAGGCTCCAAGAATCATCTAAAGGGTAGCAATATCATCTATCCTATCACAAGCATAGCAGGCATAAATTAACACTCCAACAAAACAAGAAACTTTCACTAAGCACAAAAATTTACAACGACTAGTTAACACCAAGGTTGACAAAACCCATAGAATACTATGAAACGAAGCAGTGTGTATTTTGTTGGACCTAACACCAACATTTATAAAGAGTAAGCAAATAGCGAATAAATGTAATGAAATTAAAGCTGAAAGCACTAAATAAACATTATAATCCGCTGTTCATTATGAAAATTGGGCCCATCCAACTGATGTTGTCGTTTATAACGAAAGAAATAACAGGACATAGTACTTGATATAATTATAGAAGAAGTGGACCATAAGTATCAATTTCCATAAACTAAAAACCAACTTACCTGATAAGATATATTTATATTCAGACAATCAGGACGAGTGCTTTGACATTTTAAAGGTTCTCGAGAAGCTGGCTTGCAAAATCGACAGTAATGAAGATCGATAGTGAAACAACAGCACCTTCTCTGAGGGGTCCAGACCATCACAACAGTCTAATAAAATTATATTTTTGCAAAAGATCAGCTGTCTCACAAACATTACACGGATTAATGGTCACACTGGCATTAAGGAAACAAACTGGTAGACCAGCTAGCCGGCCTCTGTGGCCGAGCGGTTCTAGGCGCTTCAGTCCGGAACCGCGCTGCTGCAGGTTCGAATAATGCCTCGGGCATGGATATATGTGATGTCCTTAAGTTAGTGAGGTTTAAGTAGTTCTAAGTCTAGGGGACTGATGACCTCAGATGTTAAGTCCCATAGTGCTTAGAGCAATTTTTTGATAGACCAGCTGGCCAAAGATGCAACGAGATCACAGGAGCAATTGAGATACATCAAACGAACCAAAACGTTTGCGAAACAATTGTTACGAAAGCAGGTCTAAAAGAACGGGAGAAAGAAAGACAACAGACTGCAAAAGAAATCATTACACATTAATATTTTCCTGCGGTGCACCAAATGATGGCGATGAAATTACCAATCTCACATAATTTCACAACGATGCTAACGAGACACAGAAACTGAAGACTTACTTCTCATCGATCCAGAATAATCAACGGAACCATGAATTAAAAAATGTGTCGATGCACTGTAGCCAATCGAGCTGTGGACCATCTGTACTAGAAAGTAGCAACTTCGGCAAGCAGATAGATATACTACTGAAGAGTGTATTAGTGAAATGTGGAAACCTGCCAACTAGCGAGGGTGCAGCGTTAGAACACTTTAAAAAGACTTCTATAATTCAGTAGAATTTACAAATGTGTGTTATGCCACCACCATTTGCAAAATAAATTCTGTAATGACAACCAAAGGGGTCCTGCTATGAAACAAAAGGCAACCCCCAGACTATCATTCCTGGTTGTCGCTCCTACGGCGGGCTACAGTCAGCTTGTTATCCCACCGCTATGCAGGGCTTATCCAGGCACGTCTTCGGTTTGAAATATCACTGACGAGTAGAGTTGTCTTCAGCGATAAGTCCCACTTTGAACTAAGCCCCGATGAGCAGCGCTGATGTGTCTGGAGATGCCCCGTTCAGTGTTGGACACCAATCTGACTGTTACAGGCCATACGATCCCAGAGCCAAGGGTAATGGTCTGGGATGCCATTTATTTTTGTAACAGGACCTCTTTGGTTGTTACCTGCAGCACCCTTACAGCACAGCGGTACGTAGACTATATATTATGCCGAACATGAATGAGATTTTCACTCTGCAGCGGAGTGAGCGCTGATATGAAACGTCCTGGCGGCTTAAAACTGTGTGCCGGACCGAGACTCGAACTCGGGACCTTTTCCTTTCGCGGGCAAGTGTTCTACCATCTGATCTACCCAAGAACGACTCACGCCCCGTCCTCACAGCTCTACGTCTGCCAGTACCTCTTCTCCTACCATCCAAACCTTACAGAAGCTCTCCTGCGAACCTTGCAGAACTAGAACTTCTGAAAGAAAGGATATTGCGGAGACATGGCTTAGCCACAGCCTGGGGATGTTTCCAGAATGAGATTTTCACTCTGCAGCGGAGTGAGCGCTGATATGAAACTTCCTGGCAGATCAAAACTGTGTGCCGGACCGAGACTCGAAATCGGGACCTTTGCCTTTCGCGGGCAAGTGTTCTACCATCTGCCCACTTTGTTGCCCTTCATGGCAAGCCATCCTGGGCTTACATTTCAGCAAGCTAATGCCCGCCCACACCCGGAGAGAGTTTCTACTGTTTGCCTTCGTACTTGCCAAACCCTACTTTGGCCAGCAGGGTTACCAGATCTCCCAGAAATTGAGAAGTTTGCAGCATCAGACGCAACGTCCTCCAACCAACTCGGGATTGTGACGACGGAACGCGCTAATTGAAAAGAATTTGGCACGTTATCCTTCAGAAGGGCTTCGAACAACTCTGTCAGTGTCAAGTCGAATAACAGCTTTTATAAGGGCCAGAGGTGAATTACCACGTCATAGACTTGCTCAAGTTGTGAAGCTCTTTCGCAAGAAGAAATCATCCAACTTTTATGAAATTGTAATCATTTGTTTGTCTGTACATGTAAGCGATACCTTGCGATTTCCGTCCCGTTCGGATAATTCCTACATGATGTGGCGTTTTATTTGCCTTAGAGTGCATATTCTTTCAGTTAGCATGTACAACACGAGACCATGTCGAGTACCGAGACATAGACAAAGACGCAAATACACGCCTGGAAATGGAAAAAAGAACACATTGACACCGGTGTGTCAGACCCACCATACTTGCTCCGGACAGTGCAAGAGGGCTGTACAAGCAATGATCACACGCACGGCACAGCGGACACACCAGGAACCGCGGTGTTGGCCGTCGAACGGCGCTAGCTGCGCAGCATTTGTGCACCGCCGCCGTCAGTGTCAGGCAGTTTGCCGTGGCATACGGAGCTCCATCGCAGTCTTTAACACTGGTAGCATGCCGCGACAGCGTGGACGTGAACCGTATGTGCAGTTGACGGACTTTGAGCGAGAACGTATAGTGGGCATGCGGGAAGCCGGGTGGACGTACCGCCGAATTGCTCAACACGTGGGGCGTGAGGTCTCCACAGTACATCGATGTTGTCGCCAGTGATCGGCGGAAGGTGCACGTGCCCGTCGACCTGGGACCGGACCGCAGCGACGCACGGATGCACGCCAAGACCGTAGGATCCTACGCAGTGCCGTAGGGGACCGCACCGCCACTTCCCAGCAAATTAGGGACACTGTTGCTTCTGGGGTATCGGCGAGGACCATTCGCAACCGTCTCCATGAAGCTGGGCTACGGTCCCGCACACCGTTAGGCCGTCTTCCGCTCACGCCCCAACATCGTGCAGCCCGCCTCCAGTGGTGTCGCGACAGGCGTGAATGGAGGGACGAATGGAGACGTGTCGTCTTCAGAGATGAGAGTCGCTTCTGCCTTGGAGTCACACAGGGCCAACACCCCGCATCATGGTGTGGGGAGCGATCTCCTACACTGGCAGTACACCTCTGGTGATCGTCGAGGGGACACTGAATAGTGCACGGTACATCCAAACCGTCATCAAACCCATCGTTCTACCATTCCTAGACCGGCAAGGGAACTTGCTGTTCCAACAGGACAATGCACGTCCGCATGTATCCCGTGCCACCCAACGTGCTCTAGAAGGTGTAAGTCAACTGCCCTGGCCAGCAAGATCTCCGGATCTGTCCTCCATTGAGCATGTTTGAGACTGGATGAAGCGTCGTCTCACGCGGTCTGCACGTCCAGCACGAACGCTGGTCCAACTGAGGCGCTAGGTGGAAATGGCATGGCAAGCCGTTCCACAGGACTACATCCAGCATCTCTACGATCGTCTCCATGGGAGAATAGCAGCCTGCATTGCTGCGAAAGGTGGATATACACTGTACTAGTGCCGACATTGTGCATGCTCTGTTGCCTGTGTCTATGTGCCTGTGGTTCTGTCAGTGTGATCATGTGATGTATCTGACCCCAGGAATGTGTCAATAAAGTTTCCCCTTCCTGGGACAATGAATTCACGGTGTTCTTATTTCAATTTCCAGGAGTGTATATTTGTAGGAAACATCAGTTACCTTGAAACAGTTTGAGAGATTTGAAATGAATACTGGACGTGGACTCGAACCTGTGACCTTTGCCTTTCGCGGGGAAATACGCTATCGATTTTTTTTCGTTGTGTGTTTGTCCGACCTTTTCGTTAGCAGTTCCGTACGGTTGTCGACGACGCCTCTCAATTTCCATTGATAAAAAAACTCACTTAGTTTTTTTTATTACCGAGGGTTGCCAGTCAAGTTAATCTGAAATATGATTGTCAGATTATAAAAAGAACACATTGAACATTGAAGTAACTGCAGTCATTTAGAGGCCCTTGGCTCTCAAGAGACACTGAACGAGCCACGTCGTGATAAGAGAGAGAAACATGCTCGGCTTTGTTTGCCTGATCGGTTAGCTACGGCATGTAGGACTGAGAGAAGTGTGTCTCCTTACAGACGAGGTCTGGCGTCGGACGGTCGTCTGAGTGGGCGGGGCAGACGTCTACGAGACAGTATCTTGTTTTCGCTAATCGAACGATTCGCGACAGAACCGAAGGAAACTTCAGTGGCCACATGGTGACGTCAAATAGATATATCTGTAATTAGAGTTGAATTGTATGTTAGTTCTGCTAAGACAGGGAAAAATGGGATTTAGGTGTTGTAAATGACTGAGGGTGTTCACAACGCGGAAGGAG
Source organism: Schistocerca gregaria (assembly GCF_023897955.1). Lineage (NCBI taxonomy): Eukaryota > Metazoa > Arthropoda > Insecta > Orthoptera > Acrididae > Schistocerca > Schistocerca gregaria. The sequence goes on from NC_064922.1 coordinate 358,027,708, forward strand.
CACTGTGTTTCGTTGCCAATGTGTTCAGGTGGTGCCTTAAGATACGTAATAAAATAGAACACATGCAGCCGCCCTTTCGATGTTATTTTTTATATACCTATCAGTTTCGGTGATTCAGTGCATCATTTCCAGGCCTTAACTGACGGTGAGGGGGTTAACTCCAATCTTATACACGATCCAATCAGTGGCCATCTATGGCGGAGTCATGATATACGATTAGAGTTAACTCCTCAGTGTCAGTTAAGGCCTGAAAATGGAGTGGTGAATCACTGAAACTGGTAGCTAAATAATAAATAATATCGAAAGGACGGCTGCAGGTGTTCCTTTTTTTTACGTAAGTGAACGACCAAAGTCCCTGAAGCCTACAATCGGAAGGATGGACGTACAAATACTAAAGGTACGCGTCATTTGGATTTGCAGCTCCTTGTGTTTACTGTGTTTGCAGTTAAAATTGTAGGATGTAAGGTCCGCCAGTTATGCAAAGCATCGTTTTTTCCAAGTTTCCGAACATGAATGAGATTTTCACTCTGCAGCTTAGTGTGCGCTGATATGAAACTCCGTGGCAGATTAAAGCTGTGTGCCGGTCCGAGACTCGAACTCGGGACCTTTGCCTTTCGCGGGCAAGTGTTCTACCAACTGAGCTACCCAAGCACTACTCACGCCCCCTCCTCACAGCTGTACTTCTGCCAGTACCTCGTCTCCTACCTTCCAAACTTTACAGAAGCTATCCTGCCTCTCCTGTGGATGGGGCGTAAGTCGTGCTTGTGTAGCTCAGTTGGTAGAGCACTTGCCAGCGAAACGCAAAGGTCCCGAGTTCGAGTCTCGGTCCGGCACACAAATCTGCTAGGAAGTTTCCGAACATGTTTCAGCACCACTGCTAAATGGCCTCAAGTCCTTAGCACACATATCGACACACTTGTCAGCCTCCAAGTCTTTGTCCTCTTTCAAAATATTTAAGGAATGATTAACCCTTTCTGCAACACATTTAGAAAAAAAATGGGGAATGTTTTTTGTGATAAATAATTGGTGCATATGTTGCACATATGCCATGTCCATTGCAAAAGTTATTTTGAAGCTATTGGTTAATATATAAAATAATGATTGCAAATGGCATCATTAGAAATTACATAATAATTACTCAAAAAATGCATACATAACTGTATTCTAAAATTTCCGTATTGCCGGTCGCGGTGGTCTCGCGGTTCTAGGCGCGCAGTCCGGAACCCCGCGACTGCTACGGTCGCAGGTTCGAATCCTGTCTCGGGCATGGACGTGTGTGATGTCCTTAGGTTAGTTAGGTTTAAGTAGTTCTAAGTTCTAGGGGGCTGATGACCACAGCTGTTAAGTCCCATAGAGCTCAGAGCCATTTGAAGCATTTGAATTACCGTATTTCTTTCCTTTGCTCTAGAGGAAGTACGTAAAGTTGGTTCCATAACCAAGAATTTCAGTATATACAGAATAAAACTAAACAACAGTTATTATTCACTCACAAATGCAGTAGCACATCTCACGACACTTCTCTGTTCAGCACTTCAAACAGACGGCGAGTCATGAAAGCAAACGCCACTGTAATCTGTTGGCCAAACTTGGAACTACGTGAAGCGATGCCAAACGGTATCATTGAAGCATTGGGAAGCTAAAAAAAGCCAGGAATACTTAATGATGCCATTTGGAATCGGAGACGCAGAAAGGGTTAAACTACTAGTCAAATTTACAAGCATGTCATAACATACTCTAGCTTCTACATCTACATCTACATGACTACTCTGCAATTCACATTTAAGTGCTTGGCAGAGGGTTCATCGAACCACAATCATACTATCTCTCTACTATTCCACTCCCGAACAGCGAGCGGGAAAAACGAACACCTAAACCTTTCTGTTCGAGCTCTGATTTCTCTTATTTTATTTTGATGATCATTCCTACCTATGTAGGTTGGGCTCAACAAAATATTTTCGCATTCGGAAGAGAAAGTTGGTGACTGAAATTTCGTAAAAAGGTCTCGCCGCGACGAAAAACGTCTATGCTGTAATGACTTCCATCCCAACTCGAGTATCATATCTGCCACACTCTCTCCCCTATAACGCGATAATACAAAACGAGCTGCCCTTTTTTGCACCCTTTCGATGTCCTCCGTCAATCCCACCTGGTAAGGATCCCACACCGCGCAGCAATATTCTAACAGAGGACGAACGAGTGTAGTGTAAGCTGTCTCTTTAGTGGACTTGTTGCATCTTCTAAGTGTCCTGCCAATGAAACGCAACCTTTGGCTCGCCTTCCCGACAATATTATCTATGTGGTCCTTCCAACTGAAGTTGTTCGTAATTTTAACACCCAGGTACTTAGTTGAATTGACAGCCTTGAGAATTGTACTATTTATCGAGTAATCGAATTCCAACGCATTTCTTTTGGAACTCATGTGGATCATCTCACACTTTCCGTTATTTAGCGTCAACTGCCACCTGACACACCATACAGCAATCTTTTCTAAATCGCTTTGCAGCTGATACTGGTCTTCGGATGACCTTACTAGACGGTAAATTACAGCATCATCTGCGAACAGTCTAAGAGAACTGCTCAGATTGTCACCCAGGTCATTTATATAGATCAGGAACAGTAGAGGTCCCAGGACGCTTCCCTGGGGAACACCTGATATCACTTCAGTTTTACTCGATGATTTGCCGTCTATTACTACGAACTGCGACCTTCCTGACAGGAAATCACGAATCCAGTCGCACAACTGAGACGATACCCCATAGCTCCGCAGCTTGATTAGAAGTCGCTTGTGAGGAACGGTGTCAAAAGCTTTCCGGAAATCTAGAATTACGGAATCAACTTGAGATCCCCTGTCGATAGCGGCCATTACTTCGTGCGAATATAGAGCTAACTGCGTTGCACAAGAGCGATGTTTTCTGAAGCCATGCTGATTACGTGTCAATAGATCGTTCCCTTCGAGGTGATTCATAATGTTTGAACACAGTATATGCTCCAAAACCCTATTGCAAACCGACGTCAATGATATAGGTCTGTAGTTAAATGGATTACTCCTACTACCCTTCTTGAACACTGGTGCGACCTGCGCAATTTTCCAATCTGTAGGTACAGATCTATCGGTGAGCGAGCGGTTGTATATGAGTGCTAAGTAGGGAGCTATAGTATCAGTGTAATCTGAAAGGAACCTAATCGGTATACAATCTGGACCTGAAGACTTACCCGTATCAAGCGATTTGAGTTGCTTCGCAACCCCTAAGGTATCTACTTCTAAGAAACTCATGCTAGCAGATGTTCGTGTTTCAAATTCTGGAATATTCCATTCGTCTTCCCTGGTGAAGGAATTTCGGAAAACTGCGTTCAATAACTCCGCTTTAGCGGCACAGTCGTCGATAACAGTACCATCGGCACTGCGCAGCGAAGGTATTGACTGCGTCTTGCCGCTTGTGTACTTTACATACGACCAGAATTTCTTCGGATTTTCTACCAGATTTCGAGACAATGTTTCGTTGTGGAACCTATTAAAGGCATCTCGCATCGAAGTACGTGCCAAATTTCGCGCGTCTGTAAATTTTAGCCCATCTTCAGGATTTCGCGTTCTTCTGAACTTCGCATGCTTTTTCCGTTGCCTCTGCAACAGCGTTCGGACCTTTTTTGTGTACCACGGGGGATCCGTTCCATCTCTTACCAATTTATGAGGTATGAATATCTCAATTGCTGTTGCTACTATATCTTTGAATTTGAGCCACATCTCGTCTACATTCGCATAGTCAGTTCGGAAGGAATGGAAATTGTCTTTTAGGAAGGCTTCTAGTGGCATTTTATCCGCTTTTTTAAATAATGAGTGTGTAGTAACTTTTTACACAGTTTTCATTGCGAGACAGCTACCGATTTCTTTGAAGCTGCGTCATGAACGACAGTTTTTCCCTGCTGGACTCGGGCTCTGTTTCGTGACTGGTATATATTTAACAATTCTTGACTTCTCGTCAGTCTCAAAAATGTTCAAATGTGTATGAAGGGACCAAACTGCTGAGGCCATCGGTCCGTAGACTTACTCGCTACTTAAACTAACTGCTGGTAGGAACAACACAAACACCCATGCCCGAGGGAGGACTCGAAACTTTAGTGGAGGGGCCGCGGTATCCTTGACATGGCACATCAAACCGCGCGGCCACTCCACAAGATTCGTCAATCCTCTTTAAGGCCGGTTTGTTCATTTTGCTGCTCCCACCGTTGTGATAAATGAGCTGCAGTGAAACTGCCTACTGAAATATGTACCTGGTTAGTTAATCCACACAGCGCAACCTGTTGTAGGTGCAGCAGGTTGAACGGATCCTGTGAAGCTTGCCAGGCTTGCAGAAACCCACTGTACTTCAGTACACGTGTACTCTTGTGTCCCCGTTGCGGCGGGTTGGGCTGCTTTAATGGTTGCGGTGGAGATAGGGCCAGGCAGGCTGGAAGGATAATTTCTACACCTCTGTGCAGAACACACGCATCGCCGTATTTTACGACCATTTTTATTCGGTTTTAGCAGTAGGAGCGTGGACGCTTCCCTCGTCAGAGCTAGCGCCGTGTGCAGCAGTTGCCAGCGCGTGCCGCCGACCCTTCTGGCTAGGCGCGTCGCGTGACGGCGTTTAGTGGGTCGCGTGTAGCGCGAGAGGCGGGCCGTTATACCGCGACGCGAGGCTGTGTGGGCGCCGCTTATATGGGGGCCCCGCGCCAGCAGGTTTAAGCTCGTTGCTGGCCCGATTTATGTCGCGTCCAAGACAAGCACCGTGCCGGCGCTCAGGTGCCTCACTCGCCACCTCACAGGTTCTCAGCTACGGACCGCGCGCACACTGGCTTCGCTCTCGGCTGCACCAGGGATCAGTTCCCCGTCTAGCTTTCCACCAGTAACGCATACCCCTCCCCCACCCCCCCCATGCTCCTTAAAGAATCGAACTTCCACGAATAAAACATCCGTTTCACGCATCTCAGTGTATAAGTCATACATCCTTGCATTATGTGTCGTATAATGATTTAATATTGCAGGCACATTGTGTTGCATATGTCGGTACTGACTGCAAAATATTCAATGTGGTTATAATGAAACTGCCGTGCGGGATTGGCCGAGTGGTCTAGGGCACTGCAGTCGTGGACTGTGCGGCTGGTCCCGGCGGAGGTTCGAGTCCTCCCTCGGTCATGTGTGTGTGTGTGTGTTTGTCCTTAGGATAATTTAGGTTAAGTAGTCTGTAAGCTTAGGGACTGATGACCTTAGCAGTTAAGTCCCATAATACTTCACACACACACACAATGAAACTGACGGTATTCCGAGTGATGCAGTACCGGTTGTACACTTCGCAGGTCGCAGAAACATCGTAGCTAGGTTCATTAATCAGTATGCTGAAAAAAATAATAGCTACATTTTCTGCCGCCAGATGAAAATATGGCGCTGTAAGCAGTGAGGGTGTTAAATGTTTTCTGTTTTGACGTCAGTGTCAAACATCTACATGGATACTCTGCAAATCACATTTAAGTGCCTGGCAGAGGACTCATCGAACCACCTTCATAATTCTCTATTATTCCAATCCCGTATAGCGCGCGGAAAGAACGAACACCTATATTAATTTCCCTTATTTAATCGTGGTGATCGTTCCACCCTATGTAGGTCGGTGTCAACAAAATATTTTCGCATTCGAAGGAGAAATCTGGTGATTGGAATTTCGTGAGGAGATTCCGTCGCAACGAAAAACGCCTTTCTTTTAATGATGTCCAGCCCTAATCCTGTATCGTTTCTGGACACTCACTCCCATATTTAGCGATAATAGAAAACGTGTTGCACTTCTTTGAACTCTTTCGATGTACTCCGTCAGTTCTATTTGGAAAGGATCCCACACCGCGCAGCAGCATTCTAAAAGAGGACGGACATGCGTAGTGTAGGCAGTCTCCTTAGTAGATCTGTTACATTTTCTAAGTGTCCTGCCAATGAAACGCAGTCTTTGGTTAGCCTTCCCCACAACATTTTCTATGTGTTCCTTCCAATTTAAGTTGTTCGTAATGGTAATACCTAGGTATTTAGTTGAATTTACGGCTTTTGGATTAGACTGATTTATCGCGTAACCGAAGTTTAACGAGTTCCTTTTAGCACTCATATGGATGACCTCACACTTTCGTTATTTAGGGTCAACTGCCACTTTTCGCGCCATTTACATATCTTTTTCTAAATCGTTTTGCAATTTGTTTTGATCTTCTGATGACATTATTAGTCGATAAACGACAGCGTCATCTGCAAACAATCTAAGACGCCTGCTCAGATTGTCTTCCAAATTGTTTGTATAGATAAGCAACAGCAAAAGGCCTATAACACTACCTTGGAGAACGCCAGAAATCACTTCTGTTTTACTCGATGACTTTTCGTCAGTTACTACGAATTGTGATCTCTCTGACAGGAAATCACAAATCCACTCACATAACTGAGACGATATTCCATAAACAAGCAATTTCACTACGAGCCGCTTGTGTGGTACAGCGTCAAAAGCCTTCCGGAAATCCAAAAATATGGAATCGATCTGAAATCCCTTGTCAATAGCACTGAACCCTTCATGTGAATAAAGAGCTAGTTGTGTTTCACAGGAACGATGTTTTATAAGCCCATGCTGATTGTGTGTCAATAGACAGTTTTCTTCGAGGTAATTCATAATGTTTGAACACAATATATGTTCCAAAATCCTGCTGCATATCGATGTTAATATGATATGGGCCTGTAATTTAGTGGATTACTCCTACTACTTTTCTTGAATACTAGTGCTGTTTGTCGCTTGCCGACGCGTGTTCATTTCTTTTGTGAGGTGACTGATGGTGTAAGGAGTAACAAGAGTGAGATTTTCCGTAGAAAACGCAACGGCTGTCGAGAACGGAGACCTTGCACTCCTAGTAAAGTTGTTTTATCGGAACGGCAGCAATAAAAGCTCTGCGTTACGGGAGTATCGCCGATAGAAACAGTTGGAAAACGGCCCCACGTCAGTAAATGAGCTAAAGAATATTGTCAAGAAATTTCAAATAACACGTGACTTAGTTGGTGCAGTATGGAGAGGGAGACGGTTCTCTCCCTTGGCAGTAGTTGGTGAAGTTGCTGTAGCAAAAGCCGACAGTGCCGAAAAGTCTGCAGCCAGTGCTCGAGCTGTGTCACGGGACAGTCGCTGTCCAGGTCAACTGTTCAACGGATTTTGCGGCGCATTTTACACTGGTATCTCTGCAAGACTGAGAACGTGCTTCAAATGGAGCGACAAGATAAGCTACAGCGCCGTGACTTAGTTTTTGAGTACGCATAGGAATAGACGGCTTGTGGCCGGGGAATATTCTTAGGACGGACGAGGCACATTTTACTCTGTGAATGCACAGAATTGACGCTTATCGGGTTCTATTCCGCCACATGTTGTGCAGAAACGTCCACTGCACTCTGCTTATGTGACTGTGTGGTGTGGCTTCACAAGTTCCTTCATTCTCGGTCAGTTTTTCTGCATGGCCTTGCTGGCCTGCTAGGTGTGCAGTCTTCTGCAACAGGCGATTACAGCTTTGCAAGAAGACAGCTGTGTCCACATCACTATCTTCATGCAATTAGACGTCTTTTACCAAGTGAAAGATTTGTTTCGAGAAACCTTCGATAACGACCATGTCTCTAGGCTATTTCAAGGTGTGTGACCTTACAGATCCTCCGACCTAAATTCATGTGACTTTTGGTTTTGGGGGTATCTGAAAGATCGTGTCTATCTGAGATGTATCCGGCCAATTCCTAATCTGAAGGTTAGCATACGACGACATATCGTTCTGTTTACACTAGGTATGCTGCGAGCAGCTGTCGACCATAGTGTATTACGGATGCAGCATGCTACTGAGCGGGAAGACCATACTGAACACATGTTATAGCTTGTGAAAATATACTAATAAACGTGTCATAACCACCGTTATCATGTGTTTCATCGTTCCTCCGTTTTCCTACACCCACAACACATTCTACTCTTTACAGTGCTATGTTTTCACCTGGTGGCAGAAAGTGGAACTATCATTTTTTCAGTGTACTCCGTGAGAGCACCGATTGATGAACACATCTGACATTTCAGCGTTCTGCGAATTATACAAGCTGTACTGCAGCACTCGGAACACAAGTCAGTTTCATTTTAACCAAGTGTTATATAGAACTGGTAATAACAAGTAATGAATTCAAGCATCCCTAATGCTGACGTTTTTCTGCATCAATAACGAAAATGTAGTAACCTATAAACATTTTTCCTTTTCATTACTTTCTGGGCGGTGTCAGAGAGATGAAAATTCGGAAAAGCTAGAAACTACGTGACAAATTCTTTGGACGTTACTAAGTTCTTTCATTCTACAGTTATGAATGAATATAATCTGTGTAATTTTCACGCCGTAAGTTACACTGGCTCAACGTATATAAACAGTTTCTAACAGTAATACTTGTCTTACTGTGTTAAACCTTCAACGTAAGATAACACCTCCTAATGAATACATTATGAGAGCATTTTAAATTTTTAAATTCGCTCATTAATTATATGGAACATTGAAACTCAAATTTTCCACGTACTGGAAGCCGTTAGACAAGCTGCAAGTGGAACTATGCACTGTGCTCCATGCACCGTGCATCGTCTTAGCCGTTTAGTACGACATGATTTGCTAGGTCGACTAAGACAAACTTCGGTATGTGAAAAATAGGCAACGTAACCAGCCATAAAATTATACTCTTTTTCATTACGCTGCATTTCTGATGCCTCGCTCTTTCGTCAAGTGGCACTGTTTAGCTCAGTTTCATTGCCCCTGGAAACCAATGATTTCGAAATATGTGCAGTCCAGTGCATCTTCGATCTTCGCTGAGCGTTCTTCTCGACACCACAACGAAGATGCACAGGCTATTTCGCCAGCGTTCGTTTCCCAGATACAATGCACCTAAAGTAAACACCGGAACTGCCGCCCGATGATTGAGCAAAGCCTCCGGTCCACATCGTAATAAAAAAAAAAAACTTAAAATTTAGTGATTGATTACGTTGTTTTTATTTATATTCTGAATAGACAGTAACGGAAACATCCTACTAAACAAGTGAACGAGTATAATATGACGGGATACTTTCTTTGGCAAGGGAACGGCCGATATCTTTCCTCCGTGCGTCCCCAACCCCGAGATTATGCACCGTCCATGGGACGTCGAACTCTCACCTTCCTTGTTTCTCTAAAGCATTCGTTCATGGGCGTCCGCTTATCGTACTCATGACTTGCTATGTATAAAAGGGTTGGCTGCTGTGTGGCGGTTAAAACAGTAGTCTCTGCTAGCAAAGATAGTCGTATGACGTTGCTGGCTGAGAGACGCCGCGGACTAGGCCCATGGTTTTTTCCTTCATGTACAACGTCTCGTTTTGCACGCGGTGTATGAGGCTAGTGGCGTAACTGTGAGAGTAGGTGACGTAATGGATGTCTGCACAGTGCGGCGTCGTGTGTGTTATATGATGATGAGAGAAGCGTCAGACGAAACCCTGTCCCAGCATATATAGACAGTCTCAAACCTTTCCGGTGATAGTGAATCCACAACCGATTATATTAAAATAGAGAACCAATGGTCGGAATTACATAGTATGGGCATACAAAGCGTACACTGCATAACAACAACGTAGCTCTTATTAATTGTACAAACCGACGACCGCCAGTCTCAATGAATGCATGGCAACGGAACAAGAAGTTCTGCCGCACTCTCCCAAAGATCCATGGTGTCTGTTGTACCAGGAGAAAGGCAGTCTGGCTCATAGCAAACAGCTCTTCATATTTTTCTACGGGGGTTTCATACACGGACCCCAGAGGAAAAATTCCAGAGGTGTGAGATCCGGGCCAGCCTGTGTAGCCGTGCGGTTCTAGGCGCTACAGTCTGGAACCGAGCGACCGCTACGGTGGCAGGTTCGAATTCTGCCTCGGGCATGGATGTGTGTGATGTCCTTAGGTTAGTTGGGTTTAAGTAGTTCTAAATTCTAGGGGACTGATGACCTCAGAAGTTAAGTCACATAGTGCTTAGAGCCATTTGAACCATTTGTGAGATCCGGCGATCGCGCTGGCCGTGGGACAGGACCTCCCCTTCCTATCCAACGATGAAAGTTCGTGTTGTCCAGGTGCTGGCTGACATTAACACTGAAGTGGGATGGTGCTCCGTCGTGTTGTAACCACACACTTTCACTGACAACAAGAGTGCAGTCTCCAAGATCTGTGATAGCACATCTCACAGGTACACCAGGGAACGCGGATCAGACAAACGGAGAGGCAGCAGATAAAATCCTTTTAGGCGATACTGGACAATGCCTGCCCATACTTTGAGAGAATCGTTGGTAGTGGTCACCGATGTGGGTGGAGTGGCGGTTGTCTTCAGACATGGCCGTTGCGCCTGTCGAATGTATCATTACAGGTGAATGAGGCCTCATCCGTGAACAATACAAACCGTATTGCACTACAGCACTGACATAAGTCAATGCAGGGCACGAAATCCTTTAGTCCCAGTGCTTGCACATGTTCTTTACGATAGGTGTGTAATGCCTGTTTCACCAGCACACTCCACCGTGCATCCTTCGAAGTGTACGTTTCACAGGCAAGTCGATGGGTGCTTATTGCCGCGTGGTCGGCAACACGATCCAGTACAATCTGCTGAAAGTCTGCTGTTCGGACATGTCTCTGACAGCAACCTTGGCCAGCTCTCTGTGTGGTGTGCACGATGCCCTCTCTTATCAGCTGGTATCCACAGAGATAAACTTCCTCCAATCAGGATGACGCCTGGCGGGAAAGCGTTCTCTGTACATTCGTGCCGCTTTACGGGCACTAAATTCTGCCACATCGTGTATTAAATGCATGGCTGCGAACTCTAGTGACGAGTAATATTCCATATTTGACAATTCGTCATGCACTGTACACATTAACACACCTCAACACGGACACTTCACAAGCTGTCTGATTTAATGGACAACTGACACCATGACACCAGAGTTAGAGTTGGGTGCGCGCGCGCGCGCGCGCGTGTGTGTGTGTGTGTGTGTGTGTGTGACAAGTTAATGCACCGGTGCGATGCTTTGAGCTAAGTTGTGTACAGTATGCCTATTTGGTGGTGAGGAGCGTGCGCTGTCAATCACCCGCTGCCTGTTCCAGTATAAATCATTGCGAGAGTATGGAAGAACAAACGGCGCCATTTCAGTACGTGCATTGAGTCCGCCGGTCATCGCGTTAAACAGTTACTATGAACTACATTGTTGCTTTGCGGTGTACGCTTGTGTATGTCAATGCCACAATAACTATGCATTTCCGACCATTGGATCGCTAACTCAATATAATCGGTGTGGACCCTTTATCACCTATTTCAATTTGAAGGTTTGAAACGCCCTGTAAATAGCCCAAGCTCCCGAAGAGCATAAAGGGAACCGCCAGGTTTAACGTCCTCATGCGGTTGACGGATCAGCATTGTCACATACCCTAAAGCCAAGGCAGACTACAGAAGGTTTGGAATGTATTTCAAGACTCTAACGCTAGGTCTGGTGACCAGGAAAACCATTCCTCCCCCCTGTCTACCAAAGAGACTGCTGGTAAAAATTGCTTCCAGCACCAGGATTCCAACCAGCTCCCTTCGAATGAAGTGCTATCGCACTGACGTCTTTCATAATAATGTTCATGCCTCGCTATGGAGCAACATCCTTGTATCAAACGAAAGTAAATTTGACTGCCACAACGCTCTGAGATGTTGAAGGGTTCAGAACGAACACTATCAGTCCGAAAGCAACGGGACACATACACTAATGCCCATTAAAATTGCTACACCACGAAGATGAGGTGCTACAGACGCGAAATTTAACAGACAGGAAGAAGATGCTATGATATGGAAATGATTAGCTTTTGAGCATTCACATAGGTTGGGGCCGGTGGCGACACCTATAACGTGCTGACATGAAGAAAGTTTCCAACCGATTTGTCATACACAAACAGCAGTTGACCGGCGTTGTCTGGTGAAACGTTGATGTGATGCCTCGTGTAAGGAGGAGAAATGCGTACCTTCACGTTTCCGACTTTGATAAAGGTCGGATTGTAGCCTATCGCGATTGCGATTTATCGTATCGTGACATTGCTACTCGCGTTGGTCGAGATCCAATGACTGTTAGCAGAATATGGAATTGGTGGGTTCAGGAGGGTAACACGGAACGCCGTGCTGGATCCCAACGGCCTCGTATCACTAGCAGACGAGATGACAGGCATCTTATCCGCCTGGCTGTAACGGATCGTGCAGCCACGTCTCTTTCCCTGAGTCAACAGATCGGGACGTTTGCAAGACAACAACCCTCTGCACGAACAGTTCGACGACGTTTACAGCAGCAGGGACTATCAGCGCATAGACCATGGCTACGGTTACCCTAGACGCTGCATAACAGACAGGAGCGCCTGCGATGGAGTACTCAACAACGAACCTGGGTGCTTGAATGGCAAAACGTCATTTTTTCGGATGAATCCAGGTTCTGTTTACAGCATCATGATGGTCGCATCCGTGTTTGGCAACATCGCGGTGAACGCACATTGGAAGCGTGTATTCGCCATACTGGCGTATCACCCGGCGTGATGGTATGGGGTGCCATTGGTTACTCGTCTCGGTCACCTGTTGTTCGCATTGACGGCATTTTGAACAGTGGACGTTACATTTCAGATGTGTTACGACACGTGGCTCTACCCTTCATTCGATCCCTGCGAAACCCTACATTTCAGGTGGATAATGCACGATTGCATGTTTCAGGCCCTATACGGGCCTTGAAGCATACAGAAAATGTTCGACTGCTGCCCTGGCCAGCACGTTCTTCAGATCTCTCACCAATTGAAAAAGTTTGGTCAATGTTGGCCGAGCAACTGGCTCGTCACAATACACCAGTCACTACTCTTTATGAATTGTGGTATCGTGTTGAAGCTGCATGGGCAGCTGTACCTGAACACGCCATCGAAGGTCTGTTTGACTCAATGCACAGGCGTATCAAGGCCGTTATTACGGCCAGAGGTGGTTGTTCTGGGTACTGATTTCTCAGGATCTAAGCTCCCAAATTGCGGGAAAATGTAATCACGTTCCAGTTCTAGTATAATATATTTGTCCAATGAATACCCGTATATCATCTGCATTTGTTCTTGGTGTAGCAATTTTAATGGCCAGTAGTGTATTAGTAGACATTAATATGGCATTGTTCGCTCTTCTCCTTTATTATGTCATTGTACACTCTTCTCCTTTGTGACGGCTTCAACTCTGCTGGGGACACTTTCAGTGAAGTGTCTGAATGCCTCTGGGGGAACGGCAGCCAATTCATCCCCTCGAAACCCGGAAACAGAGAAGGTAGTGTAGTTTGACGCTGGATTAAATGAAGTCGACGCTCTAACATATCAAAGGTATTCCATTTGTTTCATGTAGGGATGATACGGAGATCAATCCATTTAACGAATGTTATCGTGCACAAATCATTTCTCCATAGCTGTTGCTTTATGGTGATGTGAATCGTTATGCTGATAAATCGTCTTTTTCTGAACTTTCCCATTACTGTACGCAGAACATAATGCTGTAGAAATGTGCACATCCTTCCACTTTTAGCGTTCTCTAAAGCATAGGCTAACGATGAAAAATATTACCCTACCGCAATACCACCTCCTGTGTACTTCATTTTTGGCGCTACACTTGACGACAGGTAACACTGTCCAGCCATTCGCAAAATCCAAACCCTTACATCGGATTGCCACAGTGTATTGCGTGCTGCATCACTCCAAATCACTCGTTTTCAGTCTTCCACAGTCCAGTGGCGTTGCTGTTTATACTGCCTCATGTGTCACTCGCAAGAGGACCCTCCATACTGTAAATCACGGATTTTGATGCGCTTCAAATGTGTTGTAGAGGCACTTACCCTGAGTACCTGGCTATTTTTAGCGACGAGCATTGGTTTCTGAGAAAATCGGTTTTGAAGTTCATTTTGTGCTTTGTATACCCGTAACTCTACTTATCTTCCGAGTAAGCCAGCGTAGCGCAGCGGTAAAGGTTCACGGCTGCAGCGCTAGACGTACCATGTGCTCGAGTACTCTTTTTTTCAAAATAGACCGAATTTTTCAATTTTAGCCGGCCGGAGCGGTTCTATGCGCTACAGTCTGGAACCGCGCGACCGCTACGGTCGCAGGTTCGAATCCTGCCTCGGGCATGGATGTGTGTGATGTCCTTAGGTTAGTTAGGTTTAAGTAGTTCTAAGTTCTAGGGGACTGATGACCGCAGCAGTTAAGTCCCATAGTGCTCAGAGCCATTTGAACCTTTTTTTTGTTTTCAATTTTATTTTAAAGAATATCAACCAACCAAAGTGTGCGAAATTACAAAGCCATGTTCAGTTATAAATTTTTTCTGTCATACAATATTACAAAATCTTATTTTTCATCGTCCACATTGCTTGTGCCAGAAAAATATTGTTGCTGTTACTTATCATAGAAGCAACCGAAGCACAAATATTCGCAGCACCACGCGCATTGTATGAAAGCAACTTCTCTGCGAACAATACGTAGCTAATTATGCTTTCAAAATTATGTGCGCTGAATTGATGTAGGATTAGCGAATGTAATTTTATCGAATCTTCCATAGAAGCGATCTCTCTATTGTCTTTCACCAAGTCGAGAGCATTCTGAATAATTTTGGTGAAGATTTTCATCTGTTGGTAAAAATAAACATCACAGGGCTGGCAGTAAGGAGTGCACTTTGGTGCACTTTTGGGTGCAGGTGCTCGCTTTCATCAGTGAGTATCGTATAAAGCTGAACCGGTTTGCCCTCCCCACGAATCGATAAAGTACAAAAAAACTTTCTGTCCCACGTACGGAAGAATTAGAGAACGCAAAAATTCTTCGTACACTAGTTTCGTGAACTTCCCGTATTTCGTGCAGGACGTGTCTACATTTCTGTATTTCCAGTTAATTCGTCTACTCGTTTTTGACCGTTATGACCAAATTTATGGACGGTTCTTGCATAAAAAACATATGGGAGCAGGATTCGAACACGTTACCTACAGCGCGGAAGCCGTGAACCTTTACCGCTGCGCTCCTCTGGCTTGCTCTGAAGATAAGTAGTGTTACGGGTATACAAAGCACGCGATGAACTTCAAAACCGATTTTCTCAAAAACCACAAGGCCCGTCGCTAAAAAAATCTGATAGCCAGGTACTCAGGGTAAGTGCCTCTACAACACATTTGAAGCGTATCAAAATCCGTGATTGACAGCATGGAGGGTTCCCTTGTCAGCTCTGATCTCAGAAATGTGTGACTTACGAGGAGCTGCTCGGCAAACGTGCCCCATCCTTCTTGTGCCCCATTCTTCTGAACATCTGACTGAGCTAACTGGACTACCGGTAGTACCTTCGGAACTCACTAGTGATTCCTTCCGCTGATTTCACTCGAATTTTCTTCTTCCCCCCCCCCTCCCCCCATGTCTCTCTCTCTCTCTCTCTCTCTCTCTCTCTCTCTTCTTTCTTTCTTTTTTTACAAACACCTTCCGGAATTCTCGACGGTCGCTGTCTGTTAGTATATGACGCCTGCGTGGTCTTTGATTCTCCATAGTTCTTCCTTCGCGTTGTAGCCGGCCGCTGTGGCCGAGTGGTTCTAGGCGCTTCAGTCTGGAAATGCGCGGACGCTGCAGTCACAGGTTCGAATCCTGCCGCCGGCGTGGATGTGTTTGATGTCCTTAGGTTAGTTAGGTTTAAGTGATTCTAAGTTCTAGGGGACTCATGACCTCAGATGTTAAGTCAGTGCTGAGAGCCATTTACAGCCACTTCACAATACATCGCCATCAGTCGATTTAGGAAGCTTTAGAAGGGATGAAATGGCACTGGTGGAGCTGTTACTCGGATGGCATTCACTGGTTAGCCCACGTTCGACGTAATTGAGCTCTCCCGTATTTCGTGCAGGATGTGTCTACATTTCTGTATTTCCAGTTAATTCGTCTACTCGTTTTTGACCGTTATGACCAAATTTATGGACGGTTCTTGCATAAAAAACACATGGGAGCAGGATTCGAACACGTTACCTACAGCGCGGAAGCCGTGAACCTTTACCGCTGCGCTCCTCTGGCTTGCTCTGAAGATAAGTAGTGTTACGGGTATACAAAGCACGCGATGAACTTCAAAACCGATTTTCTCAAAAACCACAAGGCCCGTCGCTAAAAAAAATCTGATAGCCAGGTACTCAGGGTAAGTGCCTCTACAACACATTTGAAGCGTATCAAAATCCGTGATTGACAGCATGGAGGGTTCCCTTGTCAGCTCTGATCTCAGAAATGTGTGACTTACGAGGAGCTGCTCGGCAAACGTGCCCCATCCTTCTTGTGCCCCATTCTTCTGAACATCTGACTGAGCTAACTGGACTACCAGTAGTACCTTCGGAACTCACTAGTGATTCCTTCCGCTGATTTCACTCGAATTTTCTTCTTCCCCCCCCCCCTCCCCCCATGTCTCTCTCTCTCTCTCTCTCTCTCTCTCTCTTCTTTCTTTCTTTTTTTACAAACACCTTCCGGAATTCTCGACGGTCGCTGTCTGTTAGTATATGACGCCTGCCTGGTCTTTGATTCTCCATAGTTCTTCCTTCGCGTTGTAGCCGGCCGCTGTGGCCGAGTGGTTCTAGGCGCTTCAGTCTGGAAATGCGCGGACGCTGCAGTCACAGGTTCGAATCCTGCCGCCGGCGTGGATGTGTTTGATGTCCTTAGGTTAGTTAGGTTTAAGTGATTCTAAGTTCTAGGGGACTCATGACCTCAGATGTTAAGTCAGTGCTGAGAGCCATTTTCAGCCACTTCACAATACATCGCCATCAGTCGATTTAGGAAGCTTTAGAAGGGATGAAATGGCACTGGTGGAGCTGTTACTCGGATGGCATTCACTGGTTAGCCCACGTTCGACGTAATTGAGCTCTCCTGGCCGACCCATGCTGCTATTACTGCTTCCGTTGTGGCAGCACAACACTCCTCGCCTCCTGTCTCCCCAGTTGGCCCGCCTCCCATGACATCTAGTGGGCAGTCCTACATTACATAAGTGCGTCCGGACACTTTTGATCAGACAGTGCATATATGGAATGAAACCAGTCTATGCGTCCTGTTTAAGGGGAGGTTTGTCGTCTTTAGCCCCAAAAAAGTATGTTCTTTGAGCATTTTTTTCTGGAGATATAGATATCAATGTCAAATTTGTTCAGAATGTTTATTGATATTTCCTCTACTAACTGGAATTTTTTCGACCGTAAAGGTCGAAGAGCAAAGGCGGAAGTGCCGTAGACCTCCACACGCGGTATGTCACAGGTCAGCCGGGTCGTCTGAAATCAAAATTTTGTTGACGTTAGCGAAATATATAAGATTCCTTAGGAGTTTTACCTCGCTTAAGTTGTTTGAACCATAGGAAACAAATGGCGGCCATTTAAAAAAATAGGGTTTTTTTTCATCGATTTTTCGATTTCGTCGGCCAAGTAAAAATATTTATAGTTGATGGATCGGAATAAAAGTGGTACAACTCCTAGACAATTTAGTTAGCTTCGTCGGAAACAAAGAATCATGCCAATAGGTTCAGTAGATTTGAAGTTACCATACCGCACGATAAAAAAAAGTAATTTCGAGAAAAACGCGTTTGAAGTGTCGACTACATATAAATGCAATATTGTGCAGCTTACGTTCAATCTGCTATTCCGGGTCCATGAACTAGTCCTTCCTCTTCTTCACAGAGGGCGTTCTGCTCGATCTGGGCCATCCTGCGCTGCTCCAGAGCCGCTCGTACGGCCGGTGACAAGCGGTTTTCGGCCGCTTGAACCCGGTGGTCATCCGAATGCTTGGCGAACTGCGTCGAATAGCGTCCCAGGGTGACGTCCATCGTTGCCATGGTCTTCAGAATTGTTGAATACCCTTCGTTGAAGCTGTTCAGTGTCAGGAAAGTCGCAATCTCCACAGTCTTCGCACCAGAATAGCTTGGGGTCTAACTTCCAAACACACGCGTTCAAACTTTCATTTGAATATTGTGTGTTCCCTCCCAAGCACCGGTACAATAACTAGTCCTCCGAAAGAGAAAAACTGGTGTGTGAAAAAGGCCGATTTCAGGCAGGTGCATTTTTTTTTGTTCAACTGCGAATAACATATATTTCCGTTCTGTATTCGGAAAAACCGTTTCAGGGGTGGATTCTAAACACTTTTATTGATCCAAAAATGCAATTTAAAGAAATCGATTTTTTGAACCAAAAGATAGTAAACCTCACCTTAAGTAAACTATTTACGTTTCACAGTCGTGAACTGAGTAGAGTAAAATATGAGAATTTCATAATTCTGAACTGGCATCAACATAGAACTTTAAGATATTATCTTATCATCATCTTAATGTAGGGCGTTTCAAAATTTTGCATAGGCTTCAGGACGATAGATGCGTTTTGACCGCGTCCTCTCAAGCAGCTCTCTTGGATGTTCCTGATGGCCTTGGTGTGTCTCCACCGTCGGAAATTTTCACGTAATTGATCGGCTGCCTACTACTGTGTCTTTTCCCATGGCGACAGATGCGTCCTAAGCTGTGAAAGTGTTAGCTCCAAACTCTGATGCTACAGCAGCACCGCGACGTTCGAATTTTCGGATCGTCGGACTGCAACAAAACAGTTTTCATATTGAAGTGGACACCACCTACGATCTACCAGCTACCGTTCTGTACTGTTGATGAAAGATATTAACAACAACAACATAAGTTTATACATTTCACGGTAGGTTGAGTGTGTAGTAATGGAGTTAAATCGTAACACTGTATTCTCAAAGTTCACCATCTGATTTGTCAGTAAGGTATATTACTTATATTAGTAACCGATAAAGGTAAAATATAGTCGTATGAAATCGCACAACAATTTGTAGCCCTTTCTAGAGACACAACAGAAGGGCTACTACGACACGCTAATTGCATCAGCAGGCTATTAAAAAGGGCGATTGGGCTTTCTGGATAATGGTGTTCTGTTACTACTGTGTATTTGTAAAAACTGCCAATCCTTAGTAATAAATTAAACACCGGTCTGGATGAAGAGTTTTCTGTTAACAGATATGACGTTTGCATCAACGACGAGCTTGGCAGCTTTCGGGGACAACGAATTCCCCATGCTGTATTTCGTTCCACACGAATGCTAGATGGCACGGCATTCTCGGCGCTATCTGAAAGCCAAATGCTTTACCGCGACGTTACGCCATTAGCGTGGGAATCACATGGCGGCACGCGACGCAGACGCTGCATACCGTATTTAGAGAGGGGTTCTGAGCTGCGTGCAGCGAAACGAGTGGATGTCGCGCTCCGTAATAACGGTCCGTCATCTTCCGATTGACCCATTTGGAAAGTTTAAGCTATGTTTTGGAGGAATATAATTTACGTATATACAGGATGTATCATAATATAATGGCCTAAACGTATACAGTTAAAAGTGCACGATACTAGAAGCAAAAAAAGTCTCAGTAAACATAGGGTCGAAAATGCATACCTTAAGAGCTACGAGCAATTTTTCATCTTCGATACTGTGAAGCAAATCTCTTCTATTGCAAGTTTTTTGCTTTCCATATTTTGGGAACTGGTAGTATGGACCAAAAAAATAAAAAAAGTTGAGTAAACATGTGCTCTAAACTGCATTCCTTAAGAGCTATGAGTACTTGTTCATCTTTACTACTTTGAAACATAACTCTTCTAATGATCAAGTGCTCGTATCTTTTAAGGTATGCGTGTTAGAGCACATGTTTGCAGGACATGTTTTTCTTATTTTGATCCATATTACCACTTCCCAAAATATGGAAAACAAAGAACTTGCAGTACAAGAAATTTGTTTCATAGTATCGAAGATGAAAAATTGCTCATAGCTCTTAAGGTATGCATTTTCGACTCTATGTTTACTGAGACTTTCTTGCTTCTAGTATCGTGTACTTTCAACTGTATCCATTTACGCCATTAATTATGATCATCGAAACCTTGATAAAGGGTTCAAGTAAACCTGTGCTACATAACAGGTTGGCTGATTCTTTAATCCTTTCCAATTCTGTCGTTTTAAAGTTGAATACGGAACAGTATGTTTTAATTAATATCACATAAGAATAAAGATAAAAGATTTCATACAAAAATTTGAAATTCTTTTGTATACTTTATGCATATTTCCGATAAAGTGATTTGTAAATATGACACACATTCTACGCAAGAAACTTTTGGAAGCCAAAATTGCCTTATCCAAATGATAACTTTATATTGAAATTGTATTACAATAGGAGCAAATCATACGTTTTGTTTTAACTGCTATTTCCATTTAACAGGAATAAAACTGATTACAGCAGTTATACATTTTTATACTGCATTTAAATCTCCAGGGTCTCTAGGAAATGTGTATTATCTTTCTGTAAAAATAAAGTGAAATGGAATAATGTTGCTCACGTGGGTTATTCATAAGTGACGACGACAGCAAGAGGTAAAAGCTAACCAATCATTAAAATCTATATTTGTCATACATACTGTGACACATTCAATGATTTCTGTTTGTGTAACACATTGCGATACCTCCGCCGGGGGCCATCTTCGCCAACTCACATAGTCAGCAGGCCAGGAGAAAGCCAGCCGGAACCCATGCGACGAGCGATCGAGATGCAGACATTGGACCCATTCTCTAACCACAAAGTGGATAGGCGGGACGATGCTCTCGCCTCACTTACGAATGGGCACGTTGCGAAGAGCCTGGTGGACAATGAGAAGTGTTCCGTAAACTGATGTGTCCCTGCAGGCTCTAGGACAGAAAGTCAAGAAAGCACACACGAAACCATGCGAATTCTTCTGGCCTGGCAGCAGCCGTTTTACTTGCCTTAAAAAAGCAAGAACACTTCGCTAATTCAGCACCCCACAGACACTGGGAGGAGAGTACACAAAATGCAAAGGATTCGCAAAGGGCGTGTGATAGAACTCAGCCTGCTCACATCGATGTTTCCTGGGCACTAAGAACACTCCTTATAAATCATGGATGTCAGCAGACTCAGCGACGAAGCACAAACACGACTTATCCAGGCCTCCTGCACAGATAGTAGTTAAAAAATAATTGTTTTGTGGCTGATTTCACAACTTCCAAATGCAGAAACACATCGGAAGAATGTGCCACCAGCGCTGGTGAAATGGTGAGAAAGACGCCAACGTTTGAATCACTTACCAGCCCAAGCAAGATAAGAAATTTCTGCCCTGTACGGAGAGGTCTGGTCATGAAACGGCGATCTGTCATTAGGCGGAATTACAAATTTAGTCCCCCAATGGCCATGTTGAGAGGAGAAAATTGTTCGAGGAACCATTGAGCTGAGAGATGTATGAGGAGTGAAAAAAGACAGTCAGTGAGACAGCGCGGAAGCAAGAGGACATGGGAGCTCTTTGATACATCGCCAGCGTCTGCCCTCCGACACCGTGATATTACAGCTTTGGCCACGCAACACAGAACGGGCGGACAACGCAGGATCTCGGAGCAAAGCCGAGGGCGCCATTGACAGCAGCCGAACCGCGCTGCGCATCTCCCAGGCGACGCACCGTACCGACGCACCGCCTAGCCCCGACAGCACTACACCACGATTGATTACGAATAATGGTGAGTTGATTCATTCTATCTCCTTCACCTTAATAACTGAGTGGGCCGCGCCGTTAAAGGCGCCTAATTGTGCGGCGCCTCCCGCCAGAGGTTCGAGTCCTGCCACGGGCATGGGCGCGAGTGTTGTCCTTAGCGTTAAGTTAGTTTAAGTAGTGTGTAAGTCTAGGGGTCGATGACCTCAACAGTTTGGTCGCTTAGGAATTCACACACTTTTTTTTTAATAACTGAGTAGTGTCCATGCTCATTCAACTCGGCCCTGAGATTTGCAATTTTAGTTTTGGTTTGTGTAAACAGTACTGAAGTAAATGCATTTCTTTCATGTTTAATCGTTTAAGTAATATGTTACATGCATACATCAACCTCTTAATCTCGTGACCTTTAGAGTTTGATTTCATTTAACTGTTGATGTCTGTAAACTGTTGACTCCCAGCGAGGGGACCTCACTGGTAATTTGCATCTTATGTGACATTAAAAAGGAGAATATCAGCGTGGGGCTGTTTCATTAGTCATCTACATCTCATTTCATGTCATAGTGCAGAGAAGAATTCTCAATTCGCCGGTACAGTATATGATCACATATTTTCATAACCGTGGAAACCCCTCATAGTAGAAGAGTAAAGCCACTCTAGTGACGTACGGAAAAAAAATCCAGTGTCTATCTTTAAAGAATCATTAGACATCTGAAACGTAACATGGGCAGGGTAAGACCCACAATCTCTACTTCAGACATCTCCTTAAAAGGACGTTTGCGTTGAGTGACTGGCAGATAAAATTCATCTCATGAACATCATAGCAAACATCGTTGTTTGAAATGTAATCAGCCTTTAAAAAATAAAAATAAATTTAAAAAAACCTGATCATTCATGTAAACAGAAAGACCTTGGTCCAAGGGAATCTAGTAAAGGTCTACCACTGATATATACGGTAGGGTTCTCCATCAACAATAAACTGTATTCATGAGAGTACATCCATGGGGTTGCAGATAGCTGTGGAGAAACCTGTAAAGGTTTCACAGCAATCACTTGTACAGTTTCTAAGAAGATAGGAAATTTATAGTGAAAAACGCATAAAGTGGACAAAAGAATTTCAAATTTTCGTATGAAATTTTTTATCTGTATTCTTACATGATATTAATTAAAACATATTGCTCCATATTCAACATGGCTGTAATCTTTAAAACGACAGAATTGGAAAGGATGAAAGAATCAGCCAACCTGTTATGTAGAACAGGTTTACTCGAACCCATGATCAAGGTTTCGATGGTTAAAAAATTGTCTCCTTCTGAAGAAGACAGTTTATAACTGTCGAAACGTAGGTCAAAGGTCGTTATAGGCCTGTGTAACACAAGTAGTAGTCTGATTCTTTCATCTTTTAAAAGAATATTGCTCCGTGTTGTGGGTCATTTTTATTGCCACTGTTATTAAACATCAACTAGAAGGTAGCAGTAGAAACGAAATCTGCATTCGGACCATGCTAGAAAACTTACAAATCCGAATCCATATTTTATCAAGCCAAATTGAAACTACAGTATCGTAGTTAAACCAGAATATTTGCAACTGGGACAACTGCCAGAAAGGGCCTCTCAGAAATAGAGGAAAAGAAAAGGAAATTTCAAAGGATGTCCTGGGGCTAGTAAAAATAAGAGCAGATGAGTTTACATTTAATTTGTGATCAAACGTGGTATTACTTATACAGAAAGTTGAAAATATCTCAAATACAGTAAACAAGAGTAGGCTAACACTCTATGGACACATTAAAAGAATGAAACCAGAAGTCTTACAAACGAGACATTGTATTACCAAGGGAGCTGAAAGACATGTGTCCCGTGGGTGGAAGAGGACATCAGAATCTGGCGAAGTGTGGATTCAGTAAAGAAGATGAAGTAAACAGAAAGAAGTTCACGGCAAAATTAGTAAGAGTGATGAATTTATTTGACGAGGAAACAATAACAAAAGATGAGTGAGCGTTTCCGGAAGAAGAGTGAGCAAGAGAGAGTCAGATTGAAGAAACATTGGCAACAGAGAAAAGGAGTCATGATGGAAATTGTGCAGACTTAGCCTATATGTGACTGAAATTATAAAATTCACTGATGGCGATTAAAACTGCAAGGTTAGAAAGTATGGCAAATGAGATTTTACTTACTGTGATTACACAAGATAGCAGAAAAGATACACGACTGTAGATAAATTGTTAGTGGTACAGGCTTCGAAATTTGGTAAACAGAGCTGCCAACTTCGTAGGCAACAACGGCTCTGACCTGGCTAGGTATCGAATCAAACTGTGCTTGGGTGGCAGATGTGGTTGGGTCATTACATGTTGCTTCACCTCTATGCCAGCATTCATCAATCATAGTTGCCGGCGAGCGGTAGCGCGACATTCTCTTGCAGTCAACGACCAGTTGTTTCCAGTAGGCGATAGATCTGTAAAGCGCAACAGTCGAGCAATATCTGTATCGAGGTAGCTCTTGCCCATGGGCAACACGCAATTTTGTGTTATTTTGGTCAAGGGTAATGTCGTTACACAGGGCAAAGGCACTGGCCGTAACTACTGCTGTCCAAATTACCGGCCATGCAAAACAGAGATGATCGTGTTATGTAAATGGAATGAGGAGGAGGGAGGAAGGAAAGGAAAGAGAAGGAACTAATGATATCAGCTGCATCGGAACTTTGTGCGGAATTAGTAGCGATGAGTAAAAATTTGTGCCGGACCGGAACTACAGCCCGGGATCCCCTGCTTACTAGGTAGTTGCGTTAACCGCTGCACCTCTCGGACACAGTGTTTAACGCAAATGCGCGGACTGTCTCAGCACGTTACCTGGCCGACTCACACTCCTACCTAGCGCTACCTATCCGTAGTCTCTGCCCATGCCCATGCCCTCCACGCTCGCTAATTTTAGAGTCCCTCTGAAGATCGAAAGTAAATCTACATCCGCACTATAGGTTGTGGATTCAGTGCCCATAGAGGCGAATCATATATGAATGCCTGGTATCTGTTCTTTCGGGCATGTCCGAAAGAACAGACACCACGCATTCATATGAGAGATGATCGTGTTGTCAACACCATTCCACCACACCAGGCGCTAGACGGAAATGAAGAGGAAGAATGCAGTCTGACAAGGTTCGACTCTTTGGGCCTCCACACATGAATACGTTCATTGTGATGTTGCACACACAAGCATTACTCGGCTAAAATAACGACGTGGTGTCACTCAAGCATCAGGCATTGTCATTGGGCACACCGCAGTCGGCCCGCTTCTCTCTGCTGCTGTGTGAACGGGAGCGCCGTAATGGTCTGCGTGATGACTATGCCTACTGTTTCACACGTAGAGCCATTGTCCATGTCAATACTTGTCTTTCCGGTGGAAAAAAAAATGGTTTCCTGACACAAGATACCGGAGTGTATGCCCCTGTTCGTATGGCGAACGATCTCTGTCTTCTAGGGCGGTAGTCGCGTGGTGTCATTCAGACCCTGACGACACTGACTATGCCTTTCGCATATTCGAATTACAGTCGTGCGATCCCGACCAACTCCAGAAGCAACATCGCGCAACGATAAAGTACAGTCTTCGTAAGCCACGTTCCAGTTGTTGTCGAATTCCGACGCGGGCTGGTACACGTGTGTCTTACACAAGGCATAAACGTGATCTTCTCACAGATAAACAATATTCAAAAGCGATTTATGATTGAGAAACGCACTGAATAATTTATACAGTCTGTTGATGGCGTTATCCCTACACACTTTGTGTGCTGAAATTCTAATAATCTGCATATCCAAGGACTTCATGCCAGTCTGACATTTTGTTGCCTGTCGCCGCCTTCATTAAGCTGTGGTTTTAATCAGTTATTCAAAAACAGTCTTAATCGCATTTATTATTATTATACCGCCAACCGGTCTCAACCCGACGTAGGGGTCATCTTCTGGTCGTTTACACTGTGAAATTATAGATATCCATCAGAAAGTCTCCATTATACAACAGCTAAAATTACGTAAAATTAAAATACGTTACCCATTGGTCGACTGCTGGTGGTGTCACTTCTGTCTACATAACGGCAGGAAACTATGCGACACTAATCCTTCATATGGGCTTAAATAGCGTGCTGAGATCATGTGAATAGACACCATTACCCCCAGCGGCGATCAACGGCATTTAATACAGTATATTATATGTAATTACTAGTCACCTTGGTTTAACATAAATTTAAGTAAGAGTAAATAACAGAAAACGGAACCATTCCATTTAAAAAGAGTTGCAATTATAGTGTTAATTATAAAATAATAACAAATGTTCCGTAGTCAACTCGTAAAATTCGTAAAAGTATATTACATTATGTGCTACAATATAAAATAAAACAATTTGTGACAGACAGAAACTGGTGTCGTCTTGTTTTATAGTATATCTATTCGTACATTTACGTAGAAAACATTTGAGTCAGTTTACTAAAACGGCTGATATGGAAGGATGTGGTGAGTACGCCGGTGCCATGGGTCATGAAGCGTGTATCAGGCGCCCTCTAGTCTGTGTGGCGAGGACTCCGTCATCATGGTAGCACTTCGTGTGTTCGTATGGTGTTATCTATGCGCTGGCCACGGCGTCCGTTGCCGTGGTAGCGGTATGTCGTGGCTCTTCATCCACAGAGAAGTTGTCACTTATTTGAGGTTATGGAAATATCGACAATCAAGGATAATCTAAAAAATCTAAAGACGGGATAAAAGTTTACGACACGTTTATAGTATCCATTAAAGGAATTAAAGTATTAGAATAATAAAAGGAAAAGCAGCATCATTGTGTACAAATAATATTTTCGAATAGCTTGAAAAAAAATATTTTATCGTGACTCTCTATTTGTTCATTCAGCATCGCTGCCGGATTCCGTTTATTATGTATAAAAATTTCCAGGCTCTCTAGAATATCCATCATAGGTCCTTTTACGGTTACAATCAGTATCTTCAGATTGTCCCTTATATTGATTTCTGCATGTTTTTCCATATCTAAATGCTATCCGAAGAGTGATTTATTACGTGCTGTTCCAGTAGTATGTGCTTTAAATTTTGTATTAAAATCCCTGTTTGCCCGATGTAAATGTTGCTACAATCTTTACAAGTCAATTTATAAATTCCTGTTTTATCAAGCATCTTGTTTCTAACATCTGCTATACTATGCCTATGATGAAGATGAAATGGGAAATACTGAAAGACCTGAGTCGAAACAAGGCCCCGGGAGTAGGCAACATTCTATCAAAACTACTAATATCCTGGGGAGAGCCAGTCCTGACAAAACTTTACCATCTGGTGAGCAAGATGTATGAGACAGGCCAAATACCCTCAGACTTCAAGAAGAATATAATAATTACAATCCCACAGAAATCAGGTGCTGACAGATGTGAAAATTACCGAACTAACAGTTTAATGAGTCACAGCTGCAAAATACTAACGCGAATTCTTTACAGACGAATGGAAAAACTAGTAGAAGCCGACCTTGGGGAAGATCAGCTTGAATTCCGTAGAAATGTTGGAACACGTGAGGCAGTACTGACCCTACGACTTATCTTATAACAAAAATTAAGGAAAGGCAAACCTACGTTTCTAGCATTTGTAGACTTAGAGAAAGCTTTTGACAATGTTGATTGGAATACTCTCTTTCGAATTCTGAAGGTGGCAGGGGTAAAATACAGGGAGCGAAAGGCTATTTACAATTTGTACAGATACCAGATGACATAAGAGTCGAGGGGTATGAAAGGGAAGCAGTGGTTGCGAAGGGAGTGAGACAGGATTGTAACCTATCCCCGATGTTATTCAATCTGTATATTGAGCAAGCAGTGAAGGAAACAAAAGAAAAGTTCGGAGTACGTATTAAAATCCATGGAGAAGAAATAAAAAATTTGTAATTCTGTCAGAGACAGCAAAGGACTTGGAAGAGCAGCTGAATGGAATGGACAGTGTCTTGAAAGGAGGGTATAAGGTGAAC
This sequence comes from Schistocerca gregaria, assembly GCF_023897955.1. NCBI lineage: Eukaryota > Metazoa > Arthropoda > Insecta > Orthoptera > Acrididae > Schistocerca > Schistocerca gregaria. The sequence continues at coordinate 358,055,299 of NC_064922.1, forward strand.
ATCAACAAAAGCAAAACGAGGATAATGGAATGTAGTCGGATTAAGTCGGGGGATGCTGAGGGAATTAGATTAGGAAATGAGACACTTAAAGTAGTAAAGCAGTTTTGGTATTTGGGGAGCAAAATAATTGATGATGGCCGAAGTAGAGAGGATATAAAATGTAGACTGGCAATGGCAAGGAAGCGTTTCTGAAGAAGAGAAATTTGTTAACATCGAGTATAGATTTAAATGTCAGGAAGTCGTTTCTGAAAGTATTTATATGGAGTGTAGCCATGTATGGAAGTGAAACGCACACGATACATAGTTTAGACAAGAAGAGAATAGAAGCTTTCGAAATGTGGTGCTACAGAAGAATGTTGAAGATTAGATAGGTAGATCACATAACTAATGAGGAGGTATTGCAGAATGTGGGAGAAGAGGAGCTTGTGGCACAACTTGACTAGAAGAAGGGATCGGTTGGTAGGACATGTTCTGAGACATCGAGGGATCACCAGTTTAGTATTGGAGGGCAGCGTGGAGGGTTAAAATCGTAGAGGGAGACCAAGAGATGAATACACTAAGCAGATTCAGAAGGATGTAGGTTGCAGTAGGTACTGGGAGATGAAGAAGCTTGCACAGGACAGAGTAGCATGGAGAGCTGCATCAAACCAGTCTCAGGACTGAAAACCACATCAACAACATATTATGCCTAAGACTATTAGCTATGGTATTTGTAGAGAAAGCAATCGTAACATCCGAATTCTTGAACAGTTTGTTTATCTTATCTGATAAAGTCCCCATATACTGCATCTTCGCAAAAGTTCTCTTTTCGGGTATTTTCGCCTGTCTGACGTGTATTTTCTGTTGTAAACTACAACAATAACAACAAGAAGTATTTTCCTTCCAATAAACAGTATATCAAAATAACCTCGAGTTTCCACAGGTTTGTTGGTTTAACCCCAGGTCACCGCCTTCATTATCCGGTTGTGCGATGCCGCACTCGCTGCGCTAGAGCCAGCGCCTGTGGTGTGCGCTACCCGCAGCGCGCGGCGTGCACCCTCCCTACCGAGTGCGACCTTGGCCTCTGGTTGCTCGCCGTTCGCCCGCGGCAGTCTACTGTACCGTCCGTTCCGCGGTCCGGGCCTCGCCGTCGGCTATCGCCAAAAGCGGCACTCGGGATCGATAGGACGCTACGTGTCGCTGAGCGACGCAAGGCGACGAGAAACCGCTCCGCGAATAAACCACCGCCCGCTGCCCTGCGGCCGGGAGGCGACCCGAGGGCGGACGGAATTAGCGGCCAGCGCCCCCGCATTTGCTGCGACACTTCCGCCCGGCTGTCGAGGCGGCACTAAATTATTCTATTTGCGACCGGCGGCGAGGAATTCTGGCACGTCGACAGGCTGTCTGGCGCAACCGCCTCTACTACATTTAATTTGTCGAAGGCTTACACAGAGGAGCGAAAGATTTATGACAACCTAGAGTCCAAGGCAGCCGCCATTTTCAACATAGACATAGCATCTATACGAGCTGAAAGTGACTCAGTCGGTGCTGATGCTTTGTAACGGTCCTGTCCGTACACCGGGGAGCTTTCTTGTTTTACACGCCAGAGTGTGGGATGAAGGCTTTTGTTCAGCCTGTAGATGATGGCTTGGTCTTATCGTAATTCTTTTAAATGTGTTGCGGTTGAGCTTACTTTGCTGTCCTCTTTATTTACGCTTATGTATTCATTGATCAGATTAGAACCTTGAGGCCATCTCATACATTGGGTTTTCGTACATAGGCCTGCACAGAGCGAGGTGGCGCAGTAGTTAGCACAATGAACTCGCATTCGGGAGGACGACGGTTCAATCCTGCGTCCGGCCATCCTGATTTAGGTTTTCCGTGATTTCCCTAAATCGCTCCAGGCAAATGGCGGGATGATTCCTCTGAAAGGGCACGGCCGACTTCCTTTCCCCTTCTTCCCTAATCCAATGAGACCGATGACCTCGATGTTTGGTCTCTTCCTCTAAACAACCCAACCCCTACTCAACATAGGCCTGTAACAGTTTTGTGATTACTTAAAGAACAATAATAACACAATATTTACATGCACTCATGCCCATACATTAAGGATAACTGCAGAATGTGGTGCCACACAACGTGGCACTACATAAAACTGACACTAATAGCATAGGCACATAGGGAACACACACGACACAGATCTGTAAGTCCACGGTATTGGTGATAAGTTGAGAAAACCGTCCCAAAACACATATGCTACAAATCGCCACTGTTTCCTGCTTATGTACTCCGACATCAATATGGGATATGATCACCATGCACACGTACACATCCGCACAACGGGTTGGCATACTCTGGATCAGGTAGTCGAGCAGCTGCTGGGGTATAGCCTCCCATTCTTGCACCAGTGCCTGTCGGAGCTCCTGAAGTGTCGTAGGGGTTTGAAGCCGTGTAGCGATACGTCAACCGAGAGCATCCCAGACGTGCTCGATGGGGTTTAGGTCTGGAGAACAGGCAAGCCACTCCATTGGCCTGATATCTTCTGTTTCAAGGTACTCCTCCACGATGGCAGCTCACTGGGGCCGTGCGTTATCGTCCATCAGGAGGATGGTGGGACCCACTGCACCCCTAAAAAGGCCGACACACTGGTGAAAAATGACGTCCCGATACACATGACCTGTTCCAGTTCCTCTGTCAAAGACATGCAAGGGTGTACGTGCACCAATCATAATCCCGCCCCACACAATCAAACCACGACCTCCATAAAAGTCCCTTTCAAGGACATAAGGGGTTGGTACCTGGTGGCTGGTTCATGCCAGATGAAAACCCGGCGAGAATCACTGTTCAGACTATACCTGGCCTCGTCTGTGAACATAACCTGGGACCACTGTTCCAATGACCATGTACTGTGTTCTTGACACCAGGCTTCACGGGCTCTCCTGTGACCAGTGGTCAGTGGAATGCACCTTGCAGGTCTCCGGGCGAATAAACCATGTCTTTTCAGTTGTCTGTAGACTGTGTGTCTGGAGTCAACTGTTCCAGTTACTGCGGTAGCGTCCCGAGCAGGGCTACCTGCAGTACTCCATGGCCGATTGCGGGCACTGATGGTGAGATATTGGTCTTCTTGTGGTGTTGTACACTGTGGACGTTCCATACTGTAGCACCTGGACACGTTTCCTGTCTGCTGGAATCATTGCCATAATCTTGAGATCACACTCTGTGGCACACGGAGGGCCGGTGCTACGACCTGCTGTGTTTGACCAGCCTCCAGTCGCCTTAGTATTCTACCCCTCATAACGCCATCAATATGTGTTCCTTGAGTCATTTTCAACACACAGTCACCATTAGCACGTCTGAAAACGTGTGCACACTTACTCGCTGCGCCGTACCTTAGGTCAAATGCACCGCATGATCTTACCCCGAGGTGATTTAAACCCGCAAACCGCCCACCAGAGCATTGTTTCACCATGTATCAGCTTTATCTTTAATTTATGAGCATGAGTGTAGTAAATATAGTAACGAGGTGACGTGGAATAAAGATTTGAAATTATTTAGTGTAATTTGGAATAACAGTATTGACTAACAGTTCACAGCAATAATACTAATAATACTACTAAAACTAATGTCCGCCAGAACAGGTAATCACTCTCCCAGACGTTGTCAGCTTCCGTAACAAAAGCCGCTACTTCTCAGTTAAGTAGCTCCTATTGGCCTCACAAGGCAGAGTGCACCCGCTTGCCTACGGCCCTCCGCAGACCTGGTCACCCGCCTAAGTCCTAGTCAATCCCGACAGCGCTTAACTTCCATAATCTGACGGGAATCAGTGTCGCAACTGTAAAAACAGTAATATCAGTATAAAATATAAAATGTGTTTATGAATGACAGCGAAATGTGTGGGGGACAAAGTAACATAGAGTGCACCAGCTAGAAGCTATGCAAAATGTTGGAAGCCTGCTGAAAAAGAAGGGTACTTGCATAGAGACTTCAGAATGTCGTCCCACACTACCATCGAGTAATAACAGAGGCGCATTATGAGAAGAAAGCAGATGGTTCAGAATTTCTGCAGATGTACTTCTGGCGTTTTATGGATTATACGCGCAGGACTGTTTGCGGTTGAGATGGCGCGGCAGCTGCAAACGTACTTCAAAGTTGGAGTATGCGGGATAGTGCGATTCTTGTGAGCAAACCCTAGAAATTCCAGACAGATTCAGCGTGAAATTCTAGGGGTATATTAATCAAATGCAATGGGTCGTCCAGCCGTAGTGAAATGGTGTCAACATTTTGAACAACGCCACACAAACCTGGGTGATGCTGATCGGGAAGGAAGGACATCGACATCGACCGCAGATGATACTGTCCAAGCAGTCGAGGAAACGATTCACAGCTGTGGCAGAGCTTCCACAATAAGGGCGATCACACAGCGGTTCTCGAATGCTTCCGTGATCAAGGAGAGGATTTCTGTCGTCGAAGAACTGGACGATTAATAGAACGTTCAAACCTTTGTTTACAGAGATTTTGTGAATTTTTTGTTGTTGGATATGTTCCCCTATAGTTTTTACCGTCTACAACTCCATATAGTACTATGGAAATCGACTAAGTTGGAAAATAGTAATATGATACGTATCTGTGTACAGAGTGACAATTTTTGAACTATATGAAATAAAATTGTCATAACTTCTGAACGGTTTGAGTTAGGACTTTCAAATTGCACGGTTGACCGAGGAGCATGATGGGAATTCGCATGCGAATGCACTGTTTGCTTTAGCGAGGAATCCCACTCTCACTTGGATGGGTTCGTCAGTAAGCAAACTTGACACATATGGGGGACTGAAATGAACATTTCGCAATCGAGAAGTCTCTTCATACCTGAACGGATGGTTGTGTGTGTGCAGTGTCCAGTCACGGAATAATCGGAGCGATATTCCTTGATGGGACTGTGACTACCGAACGGCACGTGAAGTTTTTGGAAGATTATTTCGTCCCCGTTGTCAAAAGTGACTCTGATGTGGACAAGAAGTAGTTCATGCAAGACAGAGCTCGACCCCATCGAAGTAGGAGTGTATTTGAAGTCCTGGGGCAACACTTTAGGAACCGCATACTCGCTGTGGGCTACCCAGAGGCCACTGGCATGGGCATCGATTGGCCGTCATATTCTCCGGATCTGAACGCATGCGACTCCTTTTTGCGGGGCTATATTAAAGACAAGGCGTACAGCAATAAGCCCAAAACCATTGCTGAGCTGAAAGCAGCCATTCAGGAGGTCATCGATAGCATTGATGTTCCGACACTTCAGCGGGTCACGCAGAATTTCGCTATTCGTCTTCGCCACGTCATCGCCAATGATGGCAGGCATATCGAACATGTCATAACCTAAGCCCGAATATCTGTAGTGGCGTGGACATGTTGAATAACGTGTGTGCACGGCGTAGTATGTAACTAATTTACGCTTTCTTCATATTGTCCAATAATTGTTACACTGCACTTTGAAGTACAGAGCCGGTTTCAGTATTAGTTATTCCTCCTTCTTGTGCCTTTGTCTCGTATCGGTGTGGTTATTAACAGAACTGGCATGGTTAATTTACGGGGTGGCAGGAAGTGTTTCCTGTTTCTACCTCGTTACTCCTCGGGACGGAATATCTGTACCCCAGCTGTCTGCTTGTAGTGCTATAGATGAGCGATGGGGCAAATAAAAGTGACACGATTGGATGTGAATTTATGCCTATAGCGTGGTCTGTGACGCACACACCGCGTTTACGCTCACGTCGTGATCCACATCTTTTCAGAGAGTACTGCTGGCCGTGTCAGTGTGAGTGGAGAACTGCAAAGAGGACGTTGCTGTTCACAGTGGAACAGCGGGTGTTCGTTGTGGAAAGTTACGTGACAAAGTTGTGGAAACGGTCTGGTCAGTTGCTTGCTGACAAGTGTAATGGTGTCAAAGTGCCAGCAAAGAGTGCCATGACGCCATTACTGTTAGTCCGAAAATGGCGTCAGACAGGATCTAAACTCCTGGAAATGGAAAAAAGAACACATTGACACCGGTGTGTCAGACCCACCATACTTGCTCCGGACACTGCGAGAGGGCTGTACAAGCAATGATCACACGCACGGCACAGCGGACACACCAGGAACCGCGGTGTTGGCCGTCGAATGGCGCTAGCTGCGCAGCATTTGTGCACCGCCGCCGTGAGTGTTAGGCAGTTTGCCGTGGCATACGGAGCTCCATCGCAGTCTTTAACACTGGTAGCACGCCGCGACAGCGTGGACGTGAACCGTATGTGCAGTTGACGGACTTTGAGCGAGAACGTATAGTGGGCATGCGGGAAGCCGGGTGGACGTACCACCGAATTGCTGAACACGTGGGGCGTGAGGTCTCCACAGTACATCGATGTTGTCGCCAGTGGTCGGCGGAAGGTGCACGTGCCCGTCGACCTGGGACCGGACCGCAGCGACGCACGGATGCACGCCAAGACCGTAGGATCCTACGCAGTGCCGTAGGGGACCGCACCGCCACTTCCCAGCAAATTAGGGACACTGTTGCTCCTGGGGTATCGGCGAGGACCATTCGCAACCGTCTCCATGAAGCTGGGCTACGCTCCCGCACACCGTTAGGCCGTGTTCCGCTCACGCCCCAACATCGTGCAGCCCGCCTCTAGTGGTGTCGCGACAGGCGTGAATGGAGGGACGAATGGAGACGTGTCGTCTTCAGCGATGAGAGTCGCTTCTGCCTTGGTGCCAATGATGGTCGTATGCGTGTTTGGCGCCGTACAGGTGAGCGCCACAATAAGGACTGCATACGACCGAGGCACACAGAGTCAACACCCGGCATCATGGTGTGGGGAGCGATGTCCTACACTAGCCGTACACCTCTGGTGATCGTCGAGGGGACACTGAATAGTGCACGGTACATCCGAACCGTTATCGAACCCATCGTTCTACCATTCCTAGACCGGCAAGGGAACTTGCTGTTCCAACAGGATAATGCACGTCCGCATGTATCCCGTACCACCCAACGTGCTCTAGAAGGTGTAAGTCAACTACCCTGGCCAGAAAGATCTCCGGATCTGCCCCCATTGAGCATGTTTGGGACTGGATGAAGCGTCGTCTCACGCGGTGTGCACGTCCAGCACGAACGCTGGTCCAACTGAGGCGCCAGGTGGAAATGGCATGGGAAGCCGTTCCACAGGACTACATCCAGCATCTCTACGATCGTCTCCATGGGAGAATAGCAGCCTGCATTGCTGCGAAAGGTGGATATACACTGTACTAGTGCCGACATTGTGCATGCTCTGTTGCCTGTGTCTATGTGCCTGTGGTTCTGTCAGTGTGATCATGTGATGTATCTGACCCCAGGAATGTGTCAATAAAGTTTCCCCTTCCTGGGACAATGAATTCACGGTGTTTTTATTTCAATTTCCAGGAGTGTATTTTGAACAAATCCGCGCAGCAGAAAATATATTTGCAGTGCACCAGAAAATGCTTCAGAGCGCTAGCAAATCAACCCGACGCCTGAAGTAAGAGACCGGCATATCACATCGCTCATGCGGACGAATTCTCCATTTGGACCTGTTATCCGGGCCACTTCTATTTGCCCCTACAAATCTTATCCAGGCTGTCCGGCATACGGACCCTCGATGCGATTCAGGCGTGCAGATTCGATCTGGAGCCGTGCACCTCCCCTCCCCGGAAGCGACGCTCTAACGCGAATGGCTATCCGGGCGGGTCTTTCAATAGCAATTACTTCACCTACAATATTAATGTATAACTTACTTCTTGAAGGCCCCTCGCAATGACAATGATACTAGCAATACAACTTCCACTACACTACTGCAAGCTTTCTATAAAAATTTATCTATAAATGAAAATACTGAATATTCTTTTTTCAGAAATGTCCTCCTCGTGTAACGTGTGATTTAGATGTCGTATTGAACTGCTGAGCAACATCGGCTGTTGGCTAGTCGTGTGTTGCTCATGTGAACAGAGTCTACATAAAACTTTAAACTTAGTGAAATACTAAATTTCAAATAATGGTTCAAATGGCTCTGGCACAGGGACTTAACATCTGAGGTCATCAGTCCCCTAGAACTAAGAACTACTTAAACCTAACTAACCTAAGGACATCACACACATCCATGCCCGAGGCAGGATTCGAACCTGCGACCGTAGCAGTCGCGCGGTTCCGGACTGAAGCGCCTAGAACCGCTTGGCCACCACTGCCGGCCTTCAAATAATGGAAACTAATCTAATTAAGTGACAAAAATAACTGACTGGGTAATCAATCAAAATTGTTTATTTGAATCTCAGTACTGAAGTACAATGTGAAAGTTGCGTGACATGAAGTGCACTTTTTGACTGGAGTTGACCACAAAAATAAAATACTGCCCTACTTAGAAGAAAAATAACTGTTCGAGATTACCTATGCTGTTCTCTGTGAATTAATCTGCTTGTGTATCACAAGCCCTGATAATTCTGAAAAGGAACTGTTTTCTCATTAAAATGCAGAGTGAGATCTGCCCTGAAATAGTAACTTACCTTGCGCTCAGTATGTTGTTTTATGTCTGGTGTACTGGCGTTCTCGAAAGCAAATAGAAATCAGCAGATGCAGCAGCAGAGGAAAAAATACACAGCTCACTACAAAATTTATTTTTTGCTCATCGGAAACAATCTGTGGCTTGGGCGTAAGGTGCAATGCAAACACTACAAAATATTCAAAACTTTACCAAGAAGGATGGAGGAAGGTTCTGTTTTAAAGACTGTCGCTCTTCAAAAATTAAAGTCTGATTATTGCCAAAAAAAAGAAAGAAAGAAAAGAAAGAGTGCACAACATAAGAAGATCCCATCAACTATGAAATCCTCTCAATACAACAGTTAAGTTACAGACATTTGCATTAATTGCATTTATTTGTGACATAATGAACACAAAGAGAACAAAGTAACACTAATAATGAATATTATTACTTATCTGAGGGTCAAAGATTTCCTTCAATTAATAGTTCCGACAAACAAACGTTTCATTCTTGTGCATCCACTGTGTTACCTTGAAAAATTTCTCCAAAAAATCTCCTACATAAATAGAATCAATAACGCATGTTTACAAAAAAGTGTTCATCTCCATAATAAATAATTCCAGGTATTCACAAATATCAAATCTCCTTCTCTAAAAACGCAACTGCTCTCAATTGTTCCTCAAATAAGAATGCCCCAGCGCCACACAACTGAAAGGTCAGCAAGTGAACCATATAGAATGCACCAGCTAGGAGCTGTGAGAAATGAAGGTCTGGTGGGAATGAAGGGTGTGATGAGTACAGAATAAACGTAGACATTATTTTTGTTTTAGTAAATGAGTCACTACCTGACATTTGAGGCTGGAGATGATATTTAGATCGCTGATATAATGACGGAGATGTCATTCTCGAATTGGACTAATGCAACTGCAAACTGCTTATAGGAAGTGGCTAATCGATAGCGTGAGAGAGAGAAAGGGTTTTACTCTTATGGGAACGTGTGTTTCTGCTGCGTTGTCCCGAGAAAAGGTTAAGGTCAAGAAGCAGTAACATGGACTGTATATAAGTTGATGAGACGGTGTAGGAGGCAGAATGCGCGGAAAAATATGCGGTTGTCTGCGCATAGGCTACATAGCTGGGCTTGTGATTATGAAATATGATGAGAAAGACCTAGCAAGATAAAATCGCTGCGATCAGCAGTTGCAAGTGCAAGTGTCGGTATAGATTTGAAGTTAAGAGGAAAGAGCCTTTTATATATTTGTATGCTTTAACAGTATTCTTGTAAACGGTGTTTTTATAGCTGCTGCAGTACGTGGTTTTCTTGTTTTGTTGCGTAGAGTGGGGAACCAACGTGGTCACGTTATAGTATGCGTACTTTGTCATTTATTTGAGGAGATGCAATTCTAAAGTTGGGATGCGAGGGCAGTGACGATTGTTTACTGAGTGTTATTCCATAACGCAGCAGATACAGTTGTTTTGTAGAGGTTTCAATTCACGAATGCGAGAGAGAAGCAGCAGAAACGTGGACCTTTGCGGAATATGAGAGCTGTGCTGCTGTAGCCGAATTCGCGCCCGGCGGTCCGGCAGTATCGGCCTGTGCTCTTGCCTGAAAAGTTCGCGCGCTCATTCACGCTCTGGGAGTGCGAACTTGTTTGCCACTATCTCACTCCTCTTGTTCTGACTCCATCTGCGACTTTTTTTTCGAACCGTGCAACCTAGTTAGCTAGCACCTCGATTGCTGAAATTTCTTGTTATGCTGACTACAAGCAGCGATTAAATTAATATTTAACAAACTGAAGCAGACAGTCACTTTGGCTCCTCCATCAGATTGCAAACGCACTCAACAGCTTTCACTACCGGCGTTCCACACGGTTCAGTCAGGTTGCATAGCTATTTTTTCTATGTAGAAATAATCCATCGTATAATATTAATTTGACATAATTATAAAAGAACTTTATGAATTAATTATTAATAGAATTAATCTCACTGACATGAAATGAATGTAGTTAGTGTGGAAGAAATCACAGGAGACTCAATGACGTGAAGTAATCACTGAAGCAATGCACCGATGCATTTAACTCCACTATGGTGAATACGTCGTCATTGATGAAAATTTGTACCAGATCGGGAACGGAAAACGGATTTCTTGCTTTTCCTTTTTAGCGGTAGCCTTTCATTTTATTGAAATTAAATCACTTGTTATATATACCATGAGACTGGGTAAACCAGGATTCACCATCATAACTGTTCCTTTGGAGAACCAGTAATCTAACCAGTAATCCCTTCCTCCCAACCGCGATTCTTCAAAGAATCGAATTCCCATGTGTGAATCAGCTTCAAACGTCTCATTACTTTACGAATTACTTAATGTGATAAATATTTGACGTTTTAAGAAAAGCTAGTTTTTCACGTATCTCAATGTTTATGACGTCGTATATCTTGTACTATATGTTCTACGGTGATGTAATTTTGCAGGTTCACTCAGTGGTGTATTTGGATACCGTCTGAAAAATATTACAGGTAGAGTTAGTAGTAAAGAAGCAATACATACTGACGGAAGAAAATCGCAAGAAGGAGGAGTTGTGCGACATAAACGAAATTTAGTGGGCATGTTCTTACGGCTTAAGGATGATGAGTATTCAAATTTCGAAGTCGCTTAAGAGTGGCACCAGCAGCACCAGTATGACGATACAAATCAGTTTTGCTTTTAATACACGCTGTGAGCGTTAATTCCCTTGCTTTTGGACGTGGTGAGTTGGTACTAATCAAGAATGCCTTGGAGGCGACAAAGACGCAATTTCAGTACCTCTCTGAGTTTGAATGAGGTCTTGTAACAGGGCTACGAGAAGCTGGAAGTTCCTTCTGCGATACTGGAGAAAGACTGGGCAGGAATGTAGCCACTGTACATGACTGTTGGCAGCGGTGGCTATGGCAATGTACGGTCGCATGAAGACTGTCCTCTGGACGGCCACACGGCACTACCAAGAGGGAAGTCCGTCGTGTTCGGCGTGTGACTCTGGCGCATCGTACTGCATCTGCAGCAACAATTTGAGCAGCAGTTGGCACCACACCGGCATAACGAACTGCTACAAATCGGTTACATCGAGGACAGCTACGAGCCAGATGCCCTGTAGCGTGCATTCCACTGGCTCCAAGCCAGCACCATTTGCGACATCAGTGGTGTCAAGAGAGAGCTCACTGGAGGACAGGGTGGAAGTCTGTTGTGTTTTCTGATGAAAGCTGGTCCTGCCTTGGCGCCAGCAGTGACTGTGTTTCGTTTGTGAGGAAGCCAGTTGAGCGCCTGCAACCAACCTGTCTGCTTGCTAGACACACTGGAACTACAACTGGTCTGGGGTGCAATTTCGTCAATAGGAACACTCCCGTGGTTACCCGACATAGCCTGACTGTCTCTTGATTGGACCTGCCATTCATGAACAGCATTCTAGGTGGCGTTTTCCAAAGGATAACGCTGCGCCCATATATCGCTATTGTAACCCAATATGCTCTACAGAATACCGAAATGTTGCTACGGCCTGTTCGACCACCAGATCTGTCCCCAATCGAGCATATGTGGGACATCACACGACAACTCAAGCTTCACCCACAAACAGAACCAGTAGTCCCTGTATTGGCCGACTGATGCAGTAAGCGTGAATCTCTATTCCACAAACTGACATCCGGAACCTGTATAACACAATCCATGCACGTTTGCATGCTTGCATTCAACATTTCGGCAGTTACACCGATTATTACTGTATCAGCATTTCAAATTTCCTGTGAGTTATCTCGCGCTTACATCAACCTATGTTCTTGCTACGTTAACCACTCATATATTTTACCCAGACAAATATGTTCCCGACATTTCATTACTCTACATTAATTATTTTGTAGTGTTCCAGTTTTTCCGTCGATGCATATTAAAATGTGATGTCCGATGCTAAAATTTTACTGCATGAACAGTAAAACCTAGTAAGCGATAAACTTTTCCCCTTTCAAAAAACTTTGAAATTACGTACAAAGTTTGTTGGAAGTCGTTAAGTGCTTTGATTCTCAGATACTGGATGAATATTGTCTGCCGCGCCGGGTAGCCGCGCGGTTTCAGGAGCCTTGTCACGGTCCGCGCGGCTCCCATCGTCGGAGGTTCGAGTCCTCCCTCGGGCATTGGTGTGTGTGTTGTCCTCATCGTAAGTTAGTTTAAGATAGGTTAAGTAGTGTGTAAGTCTAGGGACCGATGACCTCAGCAGTTTCGTCCCATAGAAGCTATCACAAATATATAAAAAAAAAAAATGTTGCCTGCGTAATTTGCAACCCATGAGTTACGCTACCGGGGGACATACACAGAGTTTCTAACTTTAAAGCTTGTCTTGGTGTGTTAGATTTAACTTATACCCGTACCTCTTCATGAGTAGGCTATGTACACATTTTAAATTTGGTCAATAATTATATGAAGTACTGAATATTAAGTTTTTGGCGCCCCTGGAAGGCTGTAGATAGGCAACCTGTTACCGATAGTGATTGACGGTTTTGACATTTTAGTAACAAACACAGGAGGAAATACCACCTTCAATGGAAGTTTACCCTTGGGAACGCGCTCAGGTAATCTGGGCACATACTAGGACCAAACTGAACATGGTTTTCGAAACCTGAAAACAGTCATGGTCCCGGACAAATTTTCAATTACTCAACTCGTTCTTTGTCTATTTACAGTGTCAGCGGAACCTAAGCTTGTTTCAACCGATTTTTCGCGACCCCAACGAGAGGAAAACAACTGAGTAATGATAAACAGGTCATAATTTCTTCCGCCGATGGTGAAAGCTTCATGTACAAGTCCACAAATACGAAAAACGGGAAGCTTTAGTGGTTGCTGTACCAGCGGAGTTAGGTAAAACAGCAGTACGTAAAATGATCTGTGGGACAGAACACAACTTTATTATTAATACTTGAGGCCGCGGAACAGGCTGTGACTGACGTTGGTGTGTATGTAACTCTTAACTTCTAATAGCACTCGATTGCTAATGTTAAACACCGTTTAGGAAGTTCTACTTTGTAGATCTTATTGATGGAAAGTCGAACACGGTATCTGTTTTGCGTTTTTTAAGCAAGAATTTTACAGTCATAAAAGTCTTCTTCACTGAATTAATGACGCTGGCAGATGTATGGGTTTCGAAGTTTGCTCAACTTTTGGATGATTTCAAATATCATATAATTGTGCTATCCTCGAATATATGTTAAATTCATCACAAGAGATAAACATTGGGCGCACTTGATGTCTAGCTGCTTTCTTTTGTGTCTACAATTTGTCTAGAGCAAAAAATTATTTATTTAAAAAAGTTACAATGAAACAGATGATACTGTTTATCGAACGTTCGTTAATGGAGCAACAGAATACCTCTCGGAATAATAACGATAAGCAGTCACTATCAGCGACTATTATGTTTTCTGTAAAAAAAAAAAAAAAAAACCGTAGCATAGCCGCAAAGGAGAAAGAAGGCAACTGCTCAGTTCAAATGGCTCTGAGCACTATGGGACTTAACTGCTGAGGTCATCAGTCCCCTAGAACTTAGAACTACTGAAACCTAACTAATCTAAGGACATCACACACACATCAATGTCCGAGGCAAGGTTCGAACCTGCGACCGTAGCGGTCACGCGGTTCCAGACTGTAGCGCCTAGAACCGCGCGGCCACCCCGGCCGGCAACTGCTAAGTGATTCTGGAGCAGACTTGTAGCAGCAAAGTCAACCGTCCCGCGTAGTTTTGTTGCACTGCTAGTGCAGCTGAATGACAAGTCACTTACTAAACGACACCAAACCGCAGAAGGCAAGATAATTACAAAAGAGGGTCGTCTGAAGAAACAACGTGTAGAGCGGAAAATATCAATTCATCACGAGCCAGAACCAGTACTGCGCATCATTTCGTGGGATTACATAATTATTTTATGCGTAGTAACGATTGTTGTTGATGGGATTATTTATTTTGGTTACTGACGAGCAAAAAATGTTGCTATCATTTCGTGATGGTTTTATTTTTATATCGCTATGGGCGTTACAATTTGCCCTCAGGTGAAGTCGGCCGATAGTGGATAAATAAAGTCGTGCAGGACGCGTGCGACAATGACGTGAGCTTGAGGAGACTTATGCCAGTACATGAAATATATTTGCGGATGCGAACACGAACAACCATCAGGTATATAAGGGGATGACGACAGTGAAAATCTATGCCAGAAGGGGACTGGAACCTAGATTTCCAGCTTTACGCGTGCGGTCGCCTTATCCCCTTTGGCTGTCACGATTCATCGCTAGCCCAGCACCTCCACATGTCGTAGTTTCTGCGTCGCAACGTGTACTCTTACACACACTACGTAATTCCCGTACACAGGACATTTTAATTGAACGCTGCCTGGTATCGGCGGACAAATACGATACTGCAGAGCCTGCGTTGTTAAGACGACGCTGCAATGTTCCTTCGAACAACAAAGGCACTGTAGTATTGTACCTACGCCAGTACTGGATAGGTCACCAGAATGAACTGATCACTTGTTCAAAAAAATTTTTTAAAGATAGAGACTCGTTTCGGTTGCAGCCCGTCATCAGAACGTGTGCCAAACAAAAGTACAGAGCCATAAGCACGAGCACAATGGACGAAAGTCATGAATAGTAAATATACAAAAGGTATGACAAAGAATGTTGAAAAAGTACACATACCAAAACAAAAATCTTCATACAAAGTGTGGAGTACAAGTGTCAGTCCTCAGCATCAGTACTTAACTGGTAGAGGGACGCAGTTACAAAACATGAGTACCAGAAACTGCCAACAAGTGGCGAGACTGTGCGCGTACAGTGATGCTATTTGTGCCCACCGACATAAATGGAATTAAAAATAGTACAGAAATAGAAATCTAAATATGACCTAAATATACATTGTAAGAAAAACTAGAGCGTACACAACAGCGCAGAATACATTCAATGTTCGTTTAGGGCCGGTAGGGTAGGGGAAGAAAGGATAACAGAGGACAGAAAGAGGGGGCAGGGACAATAAAGTGATAAATTAATAGAACACTCACGATACAAGACTTGTACAAAGAAACAAAACGTAAAGCGACAAGATTATTCTGAGCACGAAATGACAAACACGAAAACAGGATGGGAGAGAGGAAAGGAAACTGGGGCGGGGAGAGGCTTCTTTTGACCCATAAGCTGTGCCCACTGCACTGACTGAATATTCGGTACGTAAATAAATTTTGTACTACACATTTACAATTAATACTAAACATCGTTACTTGACGTAGTAGAAATGCCATATAAAACGTGAGAGTGTTACACAAATACTGCTGAAAATACTACTGAACAAAGCAGCGGGGTCCGTGTGGTGTTCCCCCCCCCCCCTCCCCCTCCCCCCCCCCCCCCCCCCCGTCGGAGGTTCGAGTCCTCCCCCTCGGTCATGGGTGTTGTCCATAACGTAAGTTACTTTAAGTAAGGTTAAGTAGTGTGTAGGCTTAGAGACCGAGTTGAGTCCCATAAGACCTTTTTTTTAAAAAAAGACCTAATGTTAATGAGAATATGAAAAAATATATGACTCAGAAAAACGAGTCTAGCCAGAATTAGAAGCCACAAAACATAGGAAAAAATGTTGCTAATCCTACAGCACTAGTAGACAAGCGTGCAATAATGTAAAGACTTACCCCACTTAGGGACCTTAGGATTCGCAAGGGTCAGTGACCAATCAAGTAACAACAGATTACACTGTCAATGAAATTAACAAAGTCGAACAGCAATCAGTACAACATTCGTTTTTTCTTAAGAACATAAACACACTTTGTTTAAAAACAAAAGTGCTGTAATAGAATGGACAAAATTTGAGAAACTTTTAAATGAATAATTGGTGAACAAACTGCTCCCTTTTATTTAAAATAAACTGTGCTTAAAGTAAGTGCTCGTTCTTCAACAGATAAAGTCAAGGTGGAAAATGGATAAGTCTTCAAAAAATGACCTAGAAACACAAAATGCTACGCCAACATATCGAACACAAACCATCAAAACAAGTTCAAGGTTGTAGCCGTTAGGATTCAGCCAGCTACCGTGATTTGTGTCGCCAATAGCTGTCCCTTGGTATTTTTAACCTTGGGAAGGCCAACAGCTCATCTGTCATCTGCCGTTGCCCAACGAGTTCTTCAACATCGATAACAGTCGCGCAGGTTTGGGACCCTCCGAGTTCCAAACCCCGAGAAACTAGTCATATCGAATGCAATCATCCGTCACAATATGAAATCGGAGTTCGTAAATCCTGCTATCGATTTAATCACACATAATATGAAGATACAGAGTGACATTTCCTTGAGCAGCAGGAAGAATCCTTTTATTCGTGGGTTTTTATGTATTAAAGTATTGAAAAAGAAAGATATTTGGGTGAAGAGGTGGAGAAACACATTCTGAGACAGCGGACTACAGTGAAAATTGAAGCGAGTTGTTACTCCTTGGCAGAGCTACTAGTGATTCCAATCGCCGTTTCTTGCTGTTACGGAGGGATGCTGCCATGTTAATATATTTTAGTTTATTAATTCGAGATATTTTAATTTAAAGAACTGCGACGCCAAAAGCTTCTGTAATTTGTATTTACTGACAGACAACCAGTTATGTTCAAGCGACCAATGTTACAACAGGGTAAAAAAAATTTCTTGACGTCAATAAAACAACAGTTTTCAGGTGCAGCATCTTCCAAAAGCACATAATACCTACTTAAACCGAACACAAATAAGTATTTGATGCCAAAGAAACTTTCTTTAACCGCGACTTGAAATTGGTTGCTTGATCAATACTGGTTATCTGTGAATGAATGCAAATTACTGCAGCTTTCGGTGGTTTCGTGATGCCACTCCTTGAATACAATGAATCTCAACACTGCACAGAGAAAATGTATTTCACTGTATTTTAGTTTTACGAAAGTAAAGTTGCGTAATACAGAATTTACACAGGCGTAGTTCTCCAATTACAACTAAACTGCCTAAGTGCCCGCTACCCACTGTGCTCAAATGGAACCATATATTTAGTTGACTGAGATTCAATGTAATGTGAATGGATAGGAGGGGGCAGAGAAGAATTAGTGTACGATATTACGCTTCTAACGCTATAACTAATTTAGCCACTGTGATAACTAGACCAAGGACTATTAGATGCACAAATGTTATGGAAATATTGCTGTAGGTAAAAGTTTCTGTGAGAGAATTGCTATATCCATGCCGTCATTTCTGCTGTTATATTTTAACAACTGTGGGGAGCAGTCGTCACAGCTTGTGCACCATAATAGAGTTTTTCTGCAGAGCAGTTGCACACATTAATGTTAATCCCCCAATTTGTAACGAGTTGCTGCCAAACTGATAGCGGTTATTGCTAACGAATTAACAGTCATAGGCATTAGAGCTCAACGACAACACATTATTTGTAAATTCAATCTCCCTACAAAATAATACCAATGCTTTTGGAATGTATAAAAAATTTCCTTCTTCATTGACATATGACGCATTTTAAACAACAAAGCCGGTCACAAATTGTACATTCTGATAACGCTGCAGAAACCGCCAGTTTTATGAAACAGAACTGACGAAAGAAAAAGCCACATTTGCTCACACAGTAGTGTCAGCCGCGTTATTCAGCATTCATTCTCTCTCTCTCCCTCTCTCTTCTATGACACACG
Organism: Schistocerca gregaria; assembly: GCF_023897955.1. Classification (NCBI taxonomy): domain Eukaryota; kingdom Metazoa; phylum Arthropoda; class Insecta; order Orthoptera; family Acrididae; genus Schistocerca; species Schistocerca gregaria. The sequence goes on from NC_064922.1 coordinate 358,073,468, forward strand.
CGAACAGACACACACACACACACACACACACACACACACACACACACACACACACACACACGCACGCACGCACGCACAGCGATTACAAAGTATTATAATGTCCATCAAGATGTTTAAACAGTCATTATTAGTAGAAATTGTACAAGGCCGCCGTTTAATTTCCCGCCTGAATAAACTGTTCAGTGCAATGAGATTTTTCAAATTGTTGGTTAGTTTAACAATCTCCTTCATATAAGTTCAAGCAGGCCTTCTTTTATAACAGTAGTTAAAGTTACCTATTGACGCACATGCACTGTTCCATAACACTGGTGAATTATTTTACGCTTACACATGTTTTTTTAAATTAATAGTTCATAGTCGAAATGTAATCCCTGTCGTAAAATCAGTATGTACGCATTACCGTAACGTTGCAGTTACGAAGCTGCAGTCCACACCCGACAGCTACGTAGTTATGAGCGGATCTCCATCTGGCTGGACATTTCACTCAGACCAATGAGACACTCGTCCATCGCTGCATTATGTACAAACCAGATTTCGGCATAGTTAATGCACTGCAATTCTCGTCAGAAACGTGCCATACTATTCTGTGATCGGAGTCCCGCGATCGCCTTGTACCTGCGAGCAGAGCAATCGCAAGGCATTTTCAAACTGACAATACTTGGCCACTTATACAGTGATGATATATACTCATACTTACTTTTGAGTCCCATTATAGTTCCAGTCACTGATATTTATAATAACAATATTGATCTTTTATCTTCTGCAATTAGCTACTTAACTACATTGCCTGACACAAAAACGACGTGGTTGTATGTCGACGCAAATTCGTACAGGTGCACAGCATTGGGTGCTGTGTAAACGTTTAAAGTTGCTATTCTCTGTGACAGGTAGAGTGCTTTAACGTTGTTCGTGTTTAGTGTTGTTACCAACCCAAGTAGGATATGTAGTGGACTTGAACAGCGTCATATGTTGAGTAACCGCCGTGAACGACATGGAGATACACAGTAATCGTGTGAGGTGACGTTATCAGAGACCTGACACAGTATGGACCTTATGCAAATGCCACTGTTCTCGGTCGTTACGCGAAGGCCGTCGGCCACTGCAGTGTCCATAGTGAGAGGTAATGCCTGAAATGTGGATTCTCGGCATGCTCTTTACACTGTGGATCTCGGAATATTGAATTTCCGAAACGGAATGTCCCAAGATTCCAACTACCCATTCCGCGTTCAAAGTCTGTTAATTCCCGTCGTGCGGCCATAATCAAGACGGACACGTTTACACAGGAGTCAGCAGATTACACATGACAACTCTGCCAATGCACGGCCCTTTTATACCTTGTTTACGCGGTACTACCGCCACCTGTGTAAATGCGTATCGTTATCCCAGGACTTTTGCTACCTCAATGTATGTGTATCAAGCTGCACCATCACAACTCAGCCTTGGCGTGATACAAACGCCTCAGTTCCGGGAGCTACAAGCAGCTCCACCTCATTGTTACACATCCAGGTCTTTTAGTTAGTCATAAAATCTTACAGACAATTTCCTTGTCCATGTTCCGCCGATGCTAATAATACTCCACTGCAAAACGCTACTTGCTGCCGGGACTTTTCAGTAGTTCATTCCTAATATTTCCAATAGGAAACACTTATTATCATGGGAAAAATCACTAGCCTTTAAACATAATTTGGACCGAACACGTAGCTACAATTTGTTAGGAGAAGCCAGCATCTCTCGTCGCTTTACAAAACTATAAAAGGCTCTTTCCTCTTGACACGAAATCTGCACAGACACTTGCAACTGCTCATCACAGCGGTCATCTCGCCGCCAAGGTTCCTGTCGCCCACTTTTAACAGCGGTCATCTCGCCGCCAAGGTTCCTGTCGCCCACTTTTAACCACCACAGAGGAGGATCACTCTACTGTGCACTCCTACACATCTGCTCTTGCCAACCATGAGTAGGATATTCTGTGTCAAACTGCACTGTTGGCCGAAGAGTAGTAGCCGAACTAGGGAAATATTGAGGCATGTGTAGGCTGCCATTAAAATTGAAAAACAAACGTCTGTGTTTGTAGTGGTGCCTCGGCTACGGACTTCTCACGAACGGTGTCGCGTTGTGTTCAGCAACGAATCGCGGTTCTGGGTGTGACGGCGAGGTCCCATTCTTCCACTGTTTTGGGGATGTATGGCGTCTTGGTATAGCAAGACATCGGGTAGAACGTCTGGTCACGGCTGGTAATAACAGAGGGATAATACGAGTAGACGGCACAGCGGTACCTCAAGAACATCCTGCGCCCTCGTGTCGTACCTCTCACACAAAGCGTCGTAGTGCCATTTTTCAACAGGACAATGCTCATCTATACACGCTACGCATCTCTATGAACTGTCTGAGAGATGCTGAGGTACTCACGTGGCCTGAAAGATTCCCAGATTTGTCCCCGAGAGAACATGCGTGGGACCAACTCGAACATCGTCCCAGTGCCAGTATCCAAGATACCAAGGACCAGTTACAACAGTTGTGGGCCAACTTTCCTCAAGAGAGGATACAATGAATTTAATGACACCATTCCCAGTGCTCGCATTCGGGCCAGAGAAGGTGCCACATCATACAAGTGGGCTTATATTGCCAAGTTCTTCGTAAATTTGACTTGATTTGAATTGCTGATATAACATCACATACGCTTTCAATCAGTGAAATTTCATTTCTTTTCCTCCACCCGTGCTGAGTGCCTCACTTTTTTTGTGGGACAGTGTATAAATCAAAAACATATTCATTAAAAAGAAATAGAACGTATGGGGAACATTACGCAGATTTCAAGGACATGATATTCAGATCACTACATGGATTATAATATTAACGCTGTCTGTCGCTATTGTGCTTGTTCTGGGACGTTCTTGTTTTTATTACCCCCGATTTACTATAGATAGAGTTTTCTCTAGTTTCCATTGATTTGTTCTTTATCAGAAAGGAATGCAATTGAGATGTTCGGGAAGTTGCCAAGTCACTGCAGTAGCCAAGGGCACATGCAGTGTAAAGTGGACTCTGAACTCCGATGGAACTTCGAACTTTTTACGCTTGTAAATCATTGCAGTAAGTGAGACAAACGATAAGTGGCAAACATAAATGCTAGGACCGACTGAGAACTCAGTCCAGGGCCTTTGTATCCATTGCTAGGCACTTGCCATCCAGACCAACGAGCTACATAACATATAAATATTTTATGACTGAAGAAAATATTGACGAAGACAAAAGCTAGACCTTAATTAGAATCTAATTCAGGATTTGTCCAGTGGAATCTGTGAAACTATTGATAAACTTTCTGGAGCCCAGTTAGAGTCTGACAGAATATTTTGGCGTCTTTTATGAACGTTTTCCACAGTCACTAGGTAGAGCGTGATGAAGAATCTGTTAGAACATTGTTTTGAATGGGCACAGTGGGTCTGAGAATTTTTCCATCACCACCGGCCCATCTGAGAGACCGTGAACTTCGCGGTGGCGACATTGGCTGCCACGCATTACGCACTCACTTGCCGGCTGACAGTTCCGGATCGCCACGAATGTTGGCACAGAGCAGCGCGGCACAGCATAGCTTGGCGCACGAAACGGCGCCCCTGATTCCATGCGAGCCTGCAGACAGCTGATCCGTCGCCAGGTCTCAATCTCCCGCCACCACTGCAGACACACCAGTGGCGCACAAATGGCGCCCCTTGTTATTCCTGCAAGGTGACTCCGTGGCCGCAAGTGACGAATGGCTGGCGCCCGCTGTGGTACTCTCGATAACGCCAGAGGAGACGAAACGGGCACAGGCCTGTCGAAATCAACAATATCAAACCTAACTTTCCCCAAACTAAAGGCACCAGTTAGAAATTATCTGACATTCTCGTCAGACTACAACATGTCTCAAACACTTGCGATCAAATGCGTGCACATCTTAGATTATTCTGAGGAGAGTAATTAGCAATGAGGAACCACTATATCAGAATAATTAACTAGATTTCACAAGATTATATCTTCTTCAATATGAATGAGGATAGAAACTTAGAATAATTCTTTCCTTTTTTTTTTTTAAAAAAAAAGGAACCTTCGATTTTAAAAGGGTAGGTGTTTTACATGCAAGCACACACAGCCTTGATTTTTACAATTAGTTTACAATCAAATTTTTCTATTACATTTCATAAATTTTCGATGTGTAGTCGACGGGACACACGATAAACAATCAGATGATAGTCAAACTCCTGTGATCCTTTTGAGAGCGTTAATGTAGCTGGTGCATTCACCGCTGTTGCTGTGCGGTATTTCAGTTCATGTAAAGTTCCGGGGGAACTCCACTACAAGTTATACTACCCGAATTAGTGGATTTCAATAAGGGTAGTGTCCACCCTTCACCTTTATGACGGTTTGAACTATGCTGAGAAAGCCTTAATGACGTTTCTGAATATCCGTGGAGGAATGGCAGCCCATTCTTCGCCAAGAGACGGTAACAGATTCGTTAGTGATGTTGCACGCTGGCGTCTGGAGCGAATTCGACGTTCTAACTCATCCCAAGGTGTTCCATTGTGCTCAAGTGGGTGCTCCGGGCAGGATAGCCCACAAACCGTTGCCTCACAGACCCTGCTTTATTATAGGATGCATTTTCATGTTGATACAAACAAATATCATTTTGTGGTTGAAGCAGTTTCCTTAGCCGTGTTTGCTTCCTAATATGTAATAAGGAAATGTCGTTCTGCCTCGAGCTAACAAGGAAAAACATGTCTACTGAAGGCAGAACCACATTTCCTTATTACATAAACAATCGTAGACTCCGAACTGTTCCTCTACTGTACTCTGTGCAGAATGCTGTAAAAGTGTTCATATTCTTCCACAGTTAGCGTTCTCTTAACTGCAGTATGGGAACCATAATCTAATGACGGTAAAGACTCCTATACTGTAACACCACCTCCTTCTTACTTCACTTTGGCATTACAGATGACAGCAAGGAACATGCTCCAGGCATTCACAAAATGCAAAACCCATCCATCCGTGTGCCACAGGGGGTAGCGTGATCCATCACACCAAACCACTCACTTCCAGTCATTTGGTGTCCGGTGGCGTCGCTCTTTACATCACTTCAAGTGCCGCTTAGCATTTATTACAGCAATGTGAGCCTTACGTGAGCTCGTCGACTACTGCACCTGTGCGGCTGGTCCCGGCGGAGCTTCGAGTCCTCCCTCGGGCATGGCTGTGTGTGTTTGTCCTTAGGATAATGTAGGTCAAGTAGTGTGTAAGCTTAGGGACTGATGACCTTCACAGTTAAGTCCCATAAGATATGACACACATTTGAACATCGACTACTGTACACAATCCCTTTTGGCTCCATGCGCACAGTCATGGTGGTAGTTTGATTTCTGATAGCACTTTGACATTCGCAAACGATACCTTCCGCTGATTTCATGCGATCTTTTACAACAATATTCCGCAATGCTCACCGGTCTCTGTCCGACAGTACATGACATCTGACTGGTCCCGTTTTAGCTGTGTTCGTTCCTTCGCATTTGCACTTCACAGTCATGTCACCAACAGTCCACTTGGTCAGCTTTAGAAGAGTTCAAATGTCACTGATGGGTTTGTTATGTGACCAGTGTACGTTCGAAGTCACTGAGCTCTCCTGACCGACCCCAAGAAACTGGTACACCCGCCTAATATAGTGTAGGGCACCCGCGAGCACGCAGAAGTGCCGCAACACGACGTGGTGTGGACTCGACTAATGTCTGAAGCAGTGCTGGAGAGAACTGACACCATGAATCATGCAAAGCTCTCCATTAATTAGTACAAGGGGGTGGAGATCTCTTCTGAACAGGACGTTGCAAGGTATCCCAGATATGTTCAATAATGTTCATGTCTGTGGAGTTTGGTGGCCAGTGAAAGTGTTTAAACTTAGGGGAGTGTTCCTGGAACCACTCTGTAGCAATTCTGGGCGTGTGGGGTGTCGCATTGTCCTGCTTCAATTGCCCAAGTCCGTCGGAATTCACGATGGACATGAATGGATGCAGGTGTTCGGACAGAATGCTTACGTCACCTGTCAGAGTCGTGTCAGGGGTCCCATATCACTCCAACTGCACATGCGCCACACTATTACACAGTCTCCACCAACTTGAACAGTTCCCTGCCGACATGTAGGATCCATGAGATTGTCTCCATACCCATCCACTCGATAGAATTGTTTCCAGTCATCAGCAGTCCATTGTCGGCGTTGACGGGCCGGGCCATCCGCTCGATACAATTTGAAATGAGACTCGTCCAACCAGGTAAGATGTTTCAGGTCATCAGCGGTCCATTGTCGGCGTTGACGGGCCGGGCCATCCGCTCGATACAATTTGAAATGAGACTCGTCCAACCAGGTAAGATGTTTCCAGTCATCAGCAGTCCATTGTCGGCGTTGACGGGCCGGGCCATCCGCTCGATACAATTTGAAATGAGACTCGTCCAACCAGGTAAGATGTTTCCAGTCATCAGCAGTCCATTGTCGGCGTTGACGGGCCGGGCCATCCGCTCGATACAATTTGAAATGAGAATCGTCCAACCAGGAAAGATGTTTCCAGTAATGAACGGACCGTTGTCGGTGTTGACGGGCCCAGGTGAGGCGTAAAGCTTTGTATCGTGCAGCCATAAGGGGCACACGATGTCCGAAAGCCAACACCGGCGATGTTTCGTTGAAAGGTTCGCACGCTGACACAACATTGAAATCTTGCAGCAATATGCTGAAGGGTTGCATTTCTGTCACGTAGAACGATTCTCTTTAGTCGTCTTGCAGCATCAATGTCGGAGATTGGATGTCTTACCGGATTCCTGTTTTCACGGTACTCTCGTGAAATGGTCGTACGGGAAAATCCGCACTTCATAGCTACCTCGGTGATACTGTGTCCTATCGCATGTGCACCGACTGCAACACCAAACTTACTTAAATCTAGATAACCTACCATTGTAGCAGCAGTAACAGATCTAACAACTGAGCCAGACACTAGTTGTCTTATATTGGCGTTGCCGACCGCAGCGCCGTGTTCTGCCTGTTTATGTATCTCTGTATTTAAATACGCATGCCTATACCAGTTTTTTGGGCCTCTAGGTGTAGTTTGAAAGGCCCCTCATTGTTGATTTCCATTTGGCTGACTGGTCGAATCGTGCAGTATCCACATTTGTGGCGCACTAAGATGCGACAGTGCTGGATGGCATGGGAACCTGAGGGCACGCATACTCGTCGTCAAAGTTCCGGTCGACCGCCTCTGACCACCGCAAGGGAAGATCGCCGTATTGTATGTACACCAGGCATGTCATACCTGGTTCACACCGGCGCCGGCAATACGAGAAACAGTAATGGAACCCCGCGACATCCTGTCTCATCCCGCACCACTGGTTTGAGATTAGCAGCAGCCGGACTAGGGAGGTACCGTCCAATGCGTAGGCTATCGTGAGCACCACAGCATAAATGAATGCGTTTGGAGTGGTGCCGGGAACAGGAAGCATCTCACGAATGGCGTCAGGTTGAGTTCAGAGGTGAATTGCGGTTCTGCGCCACGCCGGACGTCCATAGTCGGTATGGCGACAGCAAGGACACAGATCCCAATATTCCAATGCTTTGAACAGTCACAGCAGTGTTGATGCCGGTGTCATGATGAGGAGGAAGGGGTCTGCAGGTGTGATTGCTGATTACTGCTAGTAGTGATTGAGAGGGATCTGACGGCACAACGGCACGTCACGCACATCCAGTGTCCTGATGTGTTACCTCACATGCGGCAGTGGCGGGGTGCCTGTTTTCTGTAGTCCCGGTCTGGTTCATAAATGGCTCCAAGCACTATGGGACTTAACATCTGATGTCATCAATCCTCTAGTCTAGGCTTAGAACCGCATAATCCTAACTAACTTAAGGACATCATACACATCCATGCCGGAGGTAGGATTCGAACATGCGACCGTAGCACCAGCGCGTTTCCGGACTGAAACGCCTAGAACCGATCGGCCACAGCGACCAGCATTCCCGGTCTGGCACACAATTTTAACCTGCCAGGAAATTTCAACTTCGATAGAAGTCCTTGGTAGAACTTAGTTCTTGCAACATTAGGAAACTATTAGATCTGCTCGCCTGTAATTCGAACGATGGTAGAAATCTGTAACAGTGGTTATCTTAGTACTTCCAGACTTACTGGAAACAAGGACGAGAGTGCGCCTATCCTGGTTACTTGATCAATTACTTTCCAAACACTGTTTAATGTGATGGGCCAACCGACTGGTTTTAACTAGCCAGTCGACTGTTTTTTAGTTTAGTTATTCGTTGTAGTCCAAAGAAACAACCGAATGGAAATATTGTCTGTGGCCACGTCAACTGTGTGAATGTTTTCACTCAGTTTCTGGGTTTGAATGATTTCATTTAAATACTCCTTCAGCCTATATAGTGATATGCACACCATGACTAGAGTTTCCAACTTTTTTTAAAGTCGAAGTATCGTCTTTCAAGGAGAGGTGAATACAAGGTACTGTTAAAAAAATTCATATCTGTTTACCTGAATACGATTTTTTCGTACTTCTGGCATCAAATATGGATTTTTGGTTAGCAACTGCTGCTAAAGTTTATGTTTAAAGACATGAACAATTACTTTTTTTATTTAAATTTATTGAAGCTCTGCCTCTCTCTTCCTGCGGATTTGCAACAGTCACAGACAATCTCTTTCGGTGAATGCTAAGATGATGTGAGCAGAAAGCGAATAAGATTCATTTTTTAAATTGTTTGATGAGTTAATCACTTGCTTTTTTTAGCATATATTGTCACTTGTCGGAAGAATTCCTTTTCCGCAAGAAATATTTGTCATAATTCGTTAATTTCTTTAATTGATATAGTTTCTGAATGTGAATCATCTTTGCATATACAGTATATCATACTCAATTTACCTTGAGAATCACTTTTTTGCCCAAGTGTATGAAGTCTTCGAATTGCATGAAACTTAGAGTTTTAGCATTTTGATGCAGACAGAAGGTTTACTTAATCCTTAACTACATTGGTGGTATAATTAATGACCCCACGCATAGCTCTTTTGTACGCAATTCCGTTACTGTCGTAACACTGCCACTCCGCTTCTGTGAAATCTTTGTACCGGCTGTGCAGGTACATAGGCTAGTAATCAGCTACCGCTATTTCCGTAGTTATGTACGAGTTGGGGTCGAAATCAACCACATGTTACTTTTCTTATTCGGCACCATATATTGTTTTAGACAGAATGGTGCGACGTTTGAACGATGATCAAATATTGCAGTTATTGTTAGTTGGTGAAGACTCTGATTAATCGGATTCATCAGAGTCCTTTCAAGAGGCATCCTAGTTTAGCGGCAATGAAACACAAATATCTGATCATAAAACTGACAGTGAAATAGTGGAAAATAGAAGGAAAAAACAAGAAATAATAACTAAATCTGGTTATATTTATGTGCAAAAATATCTCTTCACTGTGATGAATGAAAATTAATTTCATCATTTGAAATAGAATGCTTTTCGTTGTTTTTGTTGATTCGTTCACGTGCCTACAGTCATTTTTTAAATTGAAAGTTATTTTTTATTTTGTCTTTTTGTTTTACATAATTAATCATTATTTGATCTCAAAATATATTTCTGAACATTGTTGCAGCACATTATTTTTTATTTCTTAAGTTAATTTCAAAAACTTTATTTGTGTGGCCAAGCGCTTTAATAGTTGTTTTTAACAAAGATCAAATTTTCATAAATAGAAGCTTCTCTTTTATTGATTCCTTAAAAATACTTTAGGGTAACGGGGAAGTAGCCATCAGATGATTTTTGTTTTTGGGATCGAAAACACTCACAGGAAGTTAGCGACGTCAGTCTAAATAGCGAGCGTAGTTAAGATTTAATACTGAATGCTTAAGCATAAATATGGACGGAAACCTGACCTAAGAGCTCTTTATTGGTCCTCAGTAAGAAGCAAATGTCGGACAGGCGATAACAGAGCATAGTAAACAATAATAACTTAACAATGCCAAAACGGTAGACTTTCCCCCTCAGAAGCAAATGCGTCGAGACTCAGGCAGCTCTAGTTGTCTTTCCCAGCAGTCTAAAGGGGTGTGAACATGGTTGGGGACTGTTTTCAGTGATGGCTAGAAAAAGGCTTAACATTGAAACTGAATTACCAATGTGTGAAAGTGAACAGTACTTTCTCATGAAGGGAATTTTCAAAAGCTGTAATATGTAAACAGGATCGTGCGCGTTGGTGTGATCTATACGTAGGTAATCGATAACGTAATTTTCTCCAAAATATACGTACCATCCACACAAGTAAATGGCTGCATAAGTGCTAAATTCAAATGATTTTTAAATAATGGACATAACACCTTTCCACTAAAACTGAATGCAGTCAGTCGCTAAAATTTAGCAATATTCCTTCTTTCTCTGGTGTCACTAAGCGAACTTTTGTGCTCAACTTTGTATCAGGAGCGATACAGCAGTTTCATTAGTTACTGGTTAATTGCATATAGAAAACATTAATCGACAGCATTAGTTTTAAAAGATGAAAAGACGGGCTTCATTCAAGAGAATGCGTGGACAACTCAGTCAACTAAAACACAATAGAGTGGTTTCAGTTGAAAGAACTAATACATGAGTCAACCAACAGAAAAACTGCAGATTGGTTTCACTTGAAAAGAAAGAATGAGTACTCCATTCAATATGCAAAACTATAACGGACTGCTTTCATTCAGTTGCTCCCACATACTCGAAAAAATGACTTAGTAATAATCCCTAATACCTAAAACTGGAACCAAATGAATTGATTTTTTCCATCAAACCATCTGATTCAATTGTTTACACTCAACTGTTCTCTTCACTATTGTCTAGGTAGGTAGTGATCCTTAAATTTTATTTTTATTTTATACTAGACTGATTAGTTATTCTTAGACATTGAACTTTGTTTGCTATGTGAATGGAGCTAACATAAAGTCAGTTAAATAGATTGTTTTAGTAACTAGTATTCCGATTATGTTGCTTAGATTATGGAACGCATATTATAATTTCGGCCTAGTGTCGGATGGAGCATAAACGTTAATTAATTGTGGGTTGTATCATGGTGCTTAAATTAGTGCAATAAAACCTTATCAGACGTCACCTTTTCGTTTTTCATGGAAGTAAAATTATACATTTACAAAAAAAAAAAAAAAAAAGGAGTGCAGATTGCTAAATAGAAGCCCCACGCGACCTCGACCATTAACGTAGACAAGTCATCGTAGGACGTCGGTGTTCGTATTTTTGACTGTAAAAGAATGAATCATTTAGCTTCATCGACAAAGCAGTTCGCAGAAAAAACAGGGGTTGCCTGAAATCGACCCCGGGCGTCGCACGGCGCGCGTTAGCCCTGGACGCTACGGCGCGCCACACGTTGCGGGCTTATTGATTCGAATGCAGGTAGAAATGCTTGCTTGGTCGTATGTAACTGGTAGCTAGGCGGCTTTTCGACCAAGCAAGGGAATGAAAAAGCTCACTTATACACACCAGGAAGTGTACACTTCATTTTCTCCTTTTTGCAGAACTAGATGACTCAAACATTTGGGCAGCATATCGTTACTAATAAAGCTTGAGAGCCATCTGATATTTTTATTCTCGTAATACGATTTTAAATGAGACGTGTTCCTAACTTGCGTTAATTTTGTTACCTCCACATAACTACGACAACCAGCATTCGCAATAATCTACAACGCATGTTCCAACTTTTGTCGAGTTCGACGATTTTTCTGCTTCTGCCTGGTTAACTATTTTGAAGCGCTGTTGAAGACCTCCGGATAAACTGTTTCTTCTTTTGGTGAAAGTTTTCCATAGGAATTCCTATCCTATTGTCTGTATTGCCCCTTTATTTCATGTTTTATACGATCAATTACGTTTGAACATCGCTTGAAAGTTCTCTTTAAATAATAAAAACATGACTTGCGTATTCTGTTTTTGAATACTAAGAGCTGTGCAGGAGTAACAATGAATTGTAATAGAAAACTATACTGTATTAATGAGAAGTCAGGCCTCTAATACTGGTAAAGTGAATAATTTGACTGCAAGAATTTTGAACAATATAAACTGCCTGAATAATGAACTTTTACATAAAACCTACGATAATTAGTTTTGCAAAACTGATCACAGATCCCAGAACTAAAACTGATATACAACATAGAAAAATCTAACTGTCTCTGAATGGCATAAGTTGGCCCTGGGTGAATAAAAAAAAAATCAAAATATTTAGTCCTACCTCTGCTTGCGCAAATATGGGTAACACGTTGCAGTGCTGCTCTGTCTTGCGCTCCGCTATGGAAAAGCTGCAAATTACTATATTTACACAGACACAGTCGTGAGGTGCAATCAGTTCTCTTTTAGATGCAAATCGAAGTATTTTGGGAACACACTTAGTTCCTTTACTACTTTCGGAAAAAAAACCATAATCAATTAAAAATTGTACGAGAAAGGTAGGTGAAAAATGACGCTGCAATAATAAATGAGTGACTTAAAAGAAAAAAAAAACGTAAATAAAAGATTCCATTACACTTCCTCCTTCCCAGATCAGTTACCATTATTTAATCATCTTAATTAAACACATTGATATATTGAGACTTTACATTTGAAACATAGCATTACAACTGCTTCCTCACTTTATCCCAGCTAACCACTACCTGCTACTGCGCCTACGCGCACACGTAGCAAACACGTCCACGTGGCTCTAGCAGCCGGAAATGTGGCTTTATAGATGAATGGCATTGATAGCTATTCAAACCGATACAAATGTGTGTTCTAAGTACGTTTCCAGTCGGGGAAGTTCACTTGTTAGTACTGTCATCTTACACGAAAAGTACGTAACACTCGATAATGGTTCTAGAAAAATGTCTCTTGTGAACGTAAGATCTTTTGTAATGTTCAGTTGTCGGAATCTGATCGTAAGTGAAAATATTGTCTCAGGCCTTTTTGGAGCTGCAGAAAATACATCTTCACACATCCACATACACCCATCAATACCGCTGCTTATAAGTAAGAAGGGAGAAAAAATTTAAAATCCTGTCGACAGGAAGGTCATTTGAAACAGAGGAGATGGATGCAGTGTCATAGGAAAGAATTTACAGCCGTTGTAATGAATCTCTCATTCGAGATAATGTAGGTAAATTATGGAAACCTAAAACAAAAGGTGCAGGCAGGGATTTGGACCTCATTCTTCAGGCGAATCCAGTTTGCTAACTAGTACTCCAAATTCCTCGATTCTGCGTGCATCATTTCTTTCGCTTCCGGTAACTAACATTTTCTGCAGATTGCACGGTCTGCCTGGTAAACAGTTTTCTCCTTGAATTTTATTTGTATTCTTTATAAAAAAAAAAAAAATCCGCAATTCGTGCAACAGTCCAAAGTGAAATATTTTGTGGCAAACATATATCATTCCATTTATTTCCATAACTGTGCAGCTGAATCAAAGCTTTCGGATTACACTTCAGCAAATTACGATTGATACAAACTGACAGTTCTCGTTTTTGACATGTGATAATCGGCTTGACGCAGAGAGTAGAGTGAGGAGTTGGATGCATGGGGACTGGTTTGTGGGAAGAGGGTGGGACGCAGCAGGCAAACATAGGAAACTTTCCCTCCACTCTGCATACTGTCACCAAAACGGCACACACGCAATGCAAGTACATACTACAAAACACGCTCTTACGTAGCCGCACTGGCAATGAAATAGCTGAAGAATGCCACGGTGGCCTGAGGGTGATTTAAAAGACACTACATGTACACCAAATATCGTGTCGGTGTGAAACCTTGTGCGCTGGACACACTTTCAGAGCTGTAGAACAGAGTCCTGAGGAAGATAAAATAATCCGACTCAGGCAACCTAATGAGTTACCTACAGGGGAGCACTGCCTAAGCCATGAGCTTGAAGTGAAATAACAAGATACCCGCTCTGTGCTGCTGGTTCGGAATTTCGGTGTTAGTATGCATGCACTTCAAAAAGTAAGTTCAACATCACTATGAGCAGCGAAGTAACTTTCATTGAATTCTGCTGTACACTTCAAAGTGACACAGGTACATAACACTATCTTTCAAGAAAGTTGCCAAGTTTCTGCTCACAATGGCCAGAATGTTCATCTGTCGTTCAACTCCTCGACGATTCAAAATCCGCTCATCGGTCACGTAGCAAATCGAGACCTGCTGTGTAAACGTCCTCATCACTGGAAAACCGAAGACTGTCGCGAATCAGATCCTCCGTTCCGTTGGCCATCCTTCCCGATTATCATAACCCACTTCCGTGCGGCCTGGTCAAATTGTCGACATCATTTCACTATGGCTGGACAAGACACTGCATTTGGCGCATATACTGCCAGAATTTCACTGTGAATCTGTGTGCAATTTAGACGTTTTGCTCACAATAATTGTACTATCCCACATACTTCAACTTTGGTGTTTCCAGTTTCTCGGCCATTTCACTGACACACTGTGGCGCACCTGTTATCCGTACGGCAGCAAAACTGTGTCTGCAGGGAACCCGGAACACAAACAGTCTTCTGACAATGCGCCACTCTTGTTGCACAATGGTCTTAGCGTGTGAGGACATGTTTACCTTAGTTTTTGAAGACGGCTCGTCTAAAAAATGAGAAGATAGAGGATAGACTGTCTCACAATTTTTTCAACTGGAACTCTGCATTAGACCCAGTGCTCCGTGTGGGTAAATGTCTTCCAAAATAATATAAGTCCAATACGGACAACGCCTCGTGACTTGCAACGTAACACCAGCATCATTGACCGTTATAAAATGACCTGAGCCGTCTGCTGGAATTACTGAAGCATTTTGCGTTATGAAACACAATACCGTCATGCTCGAAAAATTGGAACGTCTTTGCTGCGAACCGTATCAAGCATGTAATGGAGACTCAGAGCAGACTGTTTCAAGACAAGGAGTAATCGTTTCACACCTCACGTTAGAATTTTTTATGTGTATATTCAGGTGTCGTGATTGCACACATGTGAATCACTCTAGCTCTGCAGTAAACTAAACGCCTCGGAATGTTGTGTTTTCTCAGTTTCACTTTTACGCTTCCAACGTAGAAAGTGTAGTTTTTTACAATATCATTTTAATAAAAAAATCTTCCTCTGAGATCTGTAGTAAGACAGCGATATATTCTTTATCCTTCGGACAGAGGAAATCGCAGTTGGAAGGGGAGTGAGACAAAGCTTCTGTCTCTCCCCAGTACTGTTTAACATGAATTTGGAGCATATTATTCAGAAATGTTGGAAACGAGAAAGAAGAGTTCGGATCGTTGGTAGGAGGATAGGATTTATTCGATTTGCGGATTGTATGGTGCTACATGAGACAGCGAAAGAACTGTTTGGAATGTTAAAATAATTAAATAAGATCTGCTATGAATATCAGCCAGCTGCACTGCTCTTTAAGTAATTTTTATTTTATGAATCACTCACGGTGAGCCCATTTCGGAACATTGCCTCATTAGGTGCTCTGTAAGTACGTAAGTCATGGTACTAATATAATGGTCTGTAAATATGATCAGGAAAGTTATAATACATTCGTTTGGTGTTTTTACCTTACATGTAAT
This sequence comes from Schistocerca gregaria, assembly GCF_023897955.1. Classification (NCBI taxonomy): domain Eukaryota; kingdom Metazoa; phylum Arthropoda; class Insecta; order Orthoptera; family Acrididae; genus Schistocerca; species Schistocerca gregaria. The sequence goes on from NC_064922.1 coordinate 358,089,062, forward strand.
ATTTTTTTTTAATGTACGTTGTGTATGGGACTTCAGTCGGTTTTTATGTATGCTACTTTTCTCTCGACAGATTGGATGATAGTGGATCAGCGATATTACATGTTTACGTAGTTACCATTCTGAGTAGGTGATGTGTGGGAATTCGGTTGTTTTTTATTATTTTTATAGGTTCCATTTTAATAATGTTTTTTCTGGAATTTGTTTTTGTTTGACTTGAGATTTTTGTGTTACATTTTTATTTTTTCGTCATATTTTTTTTTATTTTCTGTGATTTGCGATGTCTTCTTTGTGCTATGTCTGCTATACTCTTTATGTTATCATCGTTGTTACTACCAATATGTATTATTTAGTGTCTCTGATTTATTACTTTACCCATTTTCTTCCTTGTAATACGAATAATGTCTTGTATGTATTTTTGTGAAAGAACATTTTATTAAATGAACAAATAGACCTAAACCACAAAAAGTACATAGAAAACTTTATTCACATTATAAAGGAAGAAATCGGGTAAGGTAATAAATACGTATCCGTACGTATCCATAGTACCAGCGATAACAACATGAAGATAACACAACACAGATACAACACCAAGAAAACATCAAAAATCACAGACAGTAAAAAAGTTATTACGAAAATATAAAAATGTAACACAAAAATCTCAAATAAAACGAAAACAAATTCCAGAAAAACATAATTATAGTGAAACCTATAAAAATAACAACCGAATTCCCACACATCACCTACTCAGAATGGTAACTACGTAAACATGTAATATCGCTGATCCACTATCATCCAAGCTGTCGAGAGAAAAGTAGCATACATAAAAACCGACTGAAGTCGAATATACGTCTCCAGTGAACAACTATGACGGCCACGATATTAAATGTAAGGTAAAAACACCAAACGAAAGTATTGTAACTTTTCTGATCATAGTTACAGACCATTACATCAGGACCATCACTTACTTAAGTACTTAAAGAGCATCTGAGGAGGCAATATTCCGAAATGGGCTCATCGTGAGTGATTCATAAAATAAAAATCTTTTAAGGAGCAGTGTAGTTGTCTGATATTCATAATAATGTCATTAAACGATATATTTTGCACTACGGGCCCATAGAATAGAAGTTGTAAGTAAGACCTTTGACGGATTCGGAATGAGCATTAATGGGAAAAAGACAAAATGTATGATGATAAGCACAAGAACAACTATAAAGTTAGGACAAGAAGGTACAGAACAAATTAGCGCTTTCAAATATATGGGGAGCCTAATTACGGAAGACCTGAGATGCAATAAGGAGGTGAAAACGTGTACAGAAATTTCCTGCGAGGCATTTAATAAGAGGAGGAGACTTCTATGTGTGTGTGCATAGCCAGGGACCTGAGAAAGAGACTGGCGAAGTGCTTTATATGGAACGTGGCATCATACGCATCTGACACATGGACAGTGAGGAAAGAGTGAGAAAAAAGAAGCATTTGAGATGTTGGTTTGGAGGAGGATTGGATAAAAATGAGAGGAGGTGTTGAGAAGAGTGCGGGAAGAGTGAGAAATTTTAATGGTAACCGGGAAGAGGAAATACAATTGGCTTGGACATTGGACGAGAAGAGATTGTTTACAAATGGATTCGGCAGAAGGAGCGGTGAATGAAAAAGAGGAAGACGCAATCAGATGGTGGATAGTATAAGGACAGGAAACAATTATGAGAAAACGACTGCATGGAGAATGCTACATATGAAGGCCCGTCCTAAGACAAAACACATGATGACGATGATTCTGGACGCACAATTTTATAATTTTCTTCCTCTCTACGGAGACGAAGAGAATGCCAGAGAGATCAGTTTGCACATATGTAATTAGCCGCCATTACAAGAGGCATATTTATCTTAATAATACTGCGAAAAAAGATTCCGAACTTATTTAGTATTACATATGAGCGCAGTTCTGGAACTCCGATAATTTACGTCCTCAAAATAAAACACAAGGTAAAGGATATCCTCCTTTCTTTATTCCTCTGTGTGAACTAATCAACCCGTTTTAGGTTCTCAGATTAATCTGCTACACAGCAACGGAAGCAAAGTATTATTGTTCTTGTATTTAAAATTTCTCTCTGTGCAGAGAGGCTACACGCTACAGAATCAGTAAACATTCAAGCGAAACGTTTTCTTTCTTTCATCAATAAATAATTTTTTATTTCTAAACGTGATAATGTGCACAAGTGATCTAGACCGTTCACTGAATTCCTCTTTGGAATAATTAAAACCATCCTGACGAAGAAAGATGTTAGAACTGTGTTCAGCCGGACGGAGTAGCCGAGCAGTTCTAAGCGCTACAGTCTGGAAGTGCGCAACCGCTACGGTCGCAGGTTCGAATCCTGCCTCGGGCATGGATGTGTGTGATGTCCTTAGGTCAGTTAGGTTTAAGTAGTTCTAAGTTCTAGGGGACTGATTATCTCAGCAGTTATGTCCCATAGTGCTCAGAGCCATTTCAACCGTTTGAACTGTGTTCAGCAGCAACACGGTATACTATGCGCATAAGGATAGGCTGTAATGCCTGTGATTTATTTGTCACGGCCATTGGCGATCAGATGGCACTCTGGAGACATGACTATCAACTTCTTTTTCTCTTTTTTTCTTTTGCGGGCCATAACCCCTGAGTTTATGAGTTTAGAGGTGAAGATTGAGTGCAACATTCATTAGGGGGTGCAATCATGCGACAGCGACGAGTACTTGTTCCTGAGCCCGAGGTGAGCTGGATGCACGTATCGACGGAAAGCTGCACATGTTGCGCACAGAAGTATCGATGGTGTGTCACTGCATTAAGCAGTGGTTTGTGTGGAATATTCCTGCACCCGCAAATCAGGTTCTGGACGTCTGACACTTTTGCGAGCAGCTTTCACCGACTGAACATCACCCAGGGAAGAAATCCGGCCACATGATGCACCTGCTGTGTCACCAGACACAATTAGGAATCGTCTGTTCGCAGCAGGACTGAGGTCACGTGTGCCTCTGGCCACGCTACTAGTGACACCACGACACTGCCAAGAACGGCTACTCTGGTGCCGTGAAACAGTTGCCTGCAGAGTGCGAAACGTCCCCTTAGAAATAATTAAAAATGACTGTGCTGGAAAACCTCTTACGTCATTTGATTTTCAAACAGCTCAGTAAAACTCAGACACTTCTCTCTTTACTTATTCTGTTCATCACTAAACTGACACACAATATTTTTCTAGCATAACGCGATCTGACTTTCAATATTCCCTACAATAGAATCGCCCTTACTAACAATAATCTATACCTATACCTTTCATGAATCACTTACAAAAATCTTAGATACGCGAACTAATGCAATACGGCGAACGCCAATACTGCCAGCTAAATAAAAGATTCTAACTACTGAAAGCACTAACTACTGATAGGCATAGTTACCAAATGAAAAATTTTGATACAGAACAAACGATGTATTTACCTTAATAACGTCCAAAAGTCATCATATATACACTCCTGGAAATGGAAAAAAGAACACATTGACACCGGTGTGTCAGACCCACCATACTTGCTCCGGACACTGCGAGAGGGCTGTACAAGCAATGATCACACGCACGGCACAGCGGACACACCAGGAACCGCGATGTTGGCCGTCGAATGGCGCTAGCTGCTCAGCATTGGTGCACCGCCGCCGTCAGTGTCAGCCAGTTTGCCGTGGCATACGGAGCTCCATCGCAGTCTTTAACACTGGTAGCATGCCGCGACAGCGTGGACGTGAACCGTATGTGCAGTTGACGTACTTTGAGCGAGGGCGTATAGTGGGCATGCGGGAGGCCGGGTGGACGTACCGCCGAATTACTCAGCACGTGGGGCGTGAGGTCTCCACAGTACACCGATGTTGTCCCCGTGGTCGGCGGAAGGTGCACGTGCGCGTCGACCTGGGACCGGACCGCAGCGACGCACGGATGCACGCCAAGACCGTAGGATCCTACGCACTGCCGTAGGGGACCGCACCGCCACTACCCAGCAAATTAGGGACACTGTTGCTCCTGGGGTATCGGCGAGAACCATACGCAACCGTCTCCATGAAGCTGGGCTACGGTCCCGCACACCGTTAGGCCGTCTTCCGCTCACGCCCCAACATCGTGCAGCCCGCCTCCAGTGGTGTCGCGACAGGCGTGAATGGAGGGACGAATGCAGACGTGTCGTCTTCAGCGATGAGAGTCGCTTCTGCCTTGTTGCCAATGATGGTCGTATGCGTGTTTGGCGCCGTGCAGGTGAGCGCCACAATCAGGACTGCATACGACCGAGGCACACAGGGCCAACACCCGGCATCTCGGTGTGGGGAGCGATCTCCTACACTGGCCGTACAACTCTGGTGATCGTCGAGGGGACACTGAATAGTGCACGGTACATCCAAACCGTCATCGAATTCATCGTTCTACCATTCCTAGACCGGCAAGGGAACTTGCTGTTCCAACAGGACAATGCACGTCCGCATGTATCCCGTGCCACCCAACGTGCTCTAGAAGGTGTAAGTCAACTACCCTGGCCAGCAAGATTTCCGGATCTGTCCCCCATTGTGCTTGTTTGGGAGTGGATGAAGCGTCGTCTCACGCGGTCTGCACGTCCAGCACGAACGCTGGTCCAACTAAGGCGCCAGGTGGAAATGGCATGGCAAGCCGTTCCACAGGACTACATCCAGCATCTCTTCGATCGTCTCCATGGGAGAATAGCCGCCTGCATTGCTGCGAAAGGTAGATATACACTGTACTAGTGCCGACAATGTGCATGCTTTGTTGCCTGTGTCTATGTGCCTGTGGTTCTGTCAGTGTGATCATGTGATGTATCTGACCCCAGGAATGTGTCAATAAAGTTTCCCCTTCCTGGGACAATGAATTCACGGTGTTCTTATTTCAATTTCCAGGAGTGTATATATGATGACTTTATATATATGACTTTTGGACGTTTGTTCTGTATCAAAGTACCAAAATTTTTTATTTGCTAACTATGCCTATCAGTAGTTAGAATCTTTTATTTAGCTGGCAGTATTGGCGTTCGCTGTATTGCAGTAGTTCGCTTATCGAAGATTTTTGTAAGTGATTCATGAAAGGTACATATACATACATATATATATATATATATATATATATATATATATATATATATATATATATAATGAGTCCCATACTTCTATACAGAGCGTAGTGGAGCGACGGGGGAGACCCGCGCCGCCTTACTAGACGAGGTCCTAGCGGAGGTGGTTTGCCATTGCCTTCCTCCGACCGTAATGAGGATGAATGATGATGATGATGAAGACGACACAACAACACCCAGTCATCTCGAGGCAGGAAACATCCCTGACCCCGCCCGGAATCGAACACGGGACCCCGTGCTCGGGAAGCGAGAACGCTACCGCGAGACCAAGGGCTGCGGAATATATATACATTTCCTTTTTATGGCGGACACTTGTCCAGATCGTCCGCTTATAGTAATCTCTCAAAATTCTGGCCTCTCCACATCCACCACTGCTGGCGGCTCACCTGGAACTGCCCAACGCTACGTGCTGTTCACATCTAACTGCCCAACACTACACAAGCGAATATTCCAAGAATGAGTCCAACCGACCACAGACTGCACACAGCCCAGCCAGTGATTTTCATAGTGCCTGTGTGTATGTGATTAATGGACGCATACATGTATGGCGCAGACCTGTTGAGCGGCCTATTCTGGAGTGTATTCGCCCACGACACACACATCACATTCCAGGCTTCATGGTGTTGGAGCCAGCAGTTACAAATCGCGGGCACATTTGGTGTTGCTGCAGGGTAAACCGGTGACAGCTATATTTAAAAGGCTGTTATGCTCCCGCTACTGCCATTTCTTCGAGAGGAGGGTGATACGTTTCTTAAGCAGGACAACGTACGTCCTCATAAGGCTGCTGCGGCGCAATGTACTGTTCTTGGTGTACAATGACTGCCATGGCCAAGAAGATCACCAAATCTCTCACCAACTGAACACGCATGGGACACGGTAAAGAGGGGACTTAACGCGATCTCCGGAGCCTGCAAGAACCGTTGCAGAACTGTAACAACAAAAGATGAATGGCGCTTGGGAAAATCTATTACAGAATGCCATTTGGTATTTTTACGATCGTTTGCATTCGAGAATATAAGCCAGCGTTGCTGCCAGGAGTGAGGATGGGGGATGTACTGCGTGTAGATGCAACTGTTCGGGCGCCCTTTATTGTGACGTGTGTTTCAATTGGCTTGGATTTGTTATCGTATACTGCTACAATGACTACCTGTCACATCACTTGCGAATAAAATGGTCTCGTACTTGAGGGTGAAGAATTTTTTTCCGGGAATGTATGTACAGAACCGTTCTACACGTAGATCTACTTGAAGATCTAATACAATAGTATCACATTTTCACAAACAAGATCGAATATAGATACCGGTAGAGAAGCTGTATGCAAAGCAAAGAGCATGTATGTCCTGTATTACGTTCATCTTCCTAGAGAAATTCTGTTAGTGAAAGAAGGAAATGACTAATTACAAGTCCCGCATTTGGTATAAGTCAACAAACTGCAAGTGTAATCTTGATAGCCGAAGGGCCCCAATGTTTAAACAACTTGAAGAGTTGCTTGGAGCTCGCGAAATCGTGGAGTCAACTAGCAGACCTCTTGACTGAGCGACGATGCGTGAGCGCACTGGGGTGGGAGTGATACTTCAAAGAGTTTCGTATTACTGAAATTGGGAATTAGATTTTGAAGCTATTAGAAAGCATGAGGCGGTGTTGACTGATGAAACGGATTTGGCGAGGTTTAGTTAAAATTTCATTTGTTACTGATGTTACTGTAACTTTCGACCTGCTGTAAACTTCGGCTATTTCTCAGTTATCCTTGAAAAACCAACATCTGAGTGCGATTTATCACAATAAACGGGCGCTATAGAAATGATTAAGACTCAGGAAGAACAACTAAATTTTTACTTCTCTAATATTTCTCGGTATTGCCCGTAGTCCGTTGTAGCCAGTTGTAACGCAGCTTCCTCAAGTATCCTGGATCTTTTAGCATACGTCATGTTAATTAAAATTCCAGGTATAAATAATTAACTCGTTCATCCTTCCACTTTTCAGCAAATACATCATTCATTTCTGTTCTTCGGCACATTTCTTCTAGCCGCAACAGCATAACCAGAGTCGCTTTTTCCAAACCTGATTCATTACATGTACTCTATGAAAACAGAATGTCCTCGCCAAATACGATAAATATTCATTTCAGAGTCATAAAAGGACTACTGTTATCTTTTACACAGTTTATTTAAAAAATTATTATATAAATAAATTTAATATACTTTTCTATGTAATTATACTTCCGTAAAATTCTTGGTGGCCTTTTTTTTCAGTCATCAGTCTTCTGACGTTTGAAGCGACCTACCATAAATTCCGATCCTGTGCAAACTGCTTCATATCAGAGTGACACTTGCACCCTATTTTATTTATTCGTTGGATGCATTCCAATCACTGTGTTTCCGTGTGGTTCTTAACCTCATCAGCCCTCTCGAGTACCATGGAAATTATTCCTTGATGTCTTAAAACTTGCCCTATCATTCTGTCCTTTCTTCTTGTCAGAGTTCTCTACATGTTCCTTTCTTCGCCAGTTCTGCGAAGAACCTCGTCATTTCTTATGTTATCAGTCCACCGGCTTTTCAACATTTTTCTGCGCCAGCACGTCTCAAATGCTTCGACTGTCTTCTTTTCTGGATTTCCAGCAGTTCGTGATTCATTATCACGCAATACTGTACTCCGAACGTACATTCTCAGATACATATCCCTCAAATTAAATCACGTCTTCGACACTAGTACAGATCTGTTGGCCAGAAACGCCCTCTTTGCCTGTGGTAGTCAGATGTTTATGACCGTCATTCATCCGTTATGTGTTATTTTGCTTGTAAGGTAGCAGAAGTCCTTCATTTACTTCTTGGTCACCAATTTTGATGTTAAGTTCATTAATATTCTCATTTCTGCTACACCTCATTACTTCCAGTTTTCTCCGGATCACCCTCAGTCAATCTCATTAGACTTCTCACTCCGTTCCACAGATCGTGCAGTTCCTCTTTACTTTAACTAAGGATAGAAATGTCATAAGCAAATATTATCACTCATATCCTCCTTTTAATTCCAGTTCTGAATCTTTTATTTTCACCACTGCTTCTTAGATTTATATTCTGTGCAACAGAATTGAACCGGAAACTGTCTCCCATTGCGACGCGTAAGTTTGAAATTTTGCTCTTATGTTCCTAAAATTTCCCTCTATAAAGGCGTCAAGGCAGCCTTCGATGCTATGCTAGGCTGACGCTTCAGAAAGCAAGTTGTCAACGGGTACAAAATAGGGAGGGGGGAGGGGAGAGGAACTCAGAAGTTAACGACGACGCATTGGCACCAAATTCTGACACAATTCTGTCCAAAGCCAACGTGAATGTATCATACAACGGGAAGGTCGTCACTCTCCCTCTTACCCACATTTCACACCATCTTTTGACGCCCCATCGATGGAAGTCAGAATCGCGATGACCAGCGCTGAAACCGCTCCATTTTCGTATGTGTGACCGAGGAAAACATTTCAGACGCACCACTTTTTCTGGGTCGTCGAATCGTCTAAAGAGTCTTGATTTTTGATAAGCGTTACTTACATTGTAAAGCACAACACCATGACGCTGCTGTCGCCTGGACGGTTTTACATCGATCGTTCGTCGGTGGTCATAATGTTCAGTGTACATTATGTAAATGGCCAGATACATAATGTCGGAAGGTCCACCATGAACGGTGACGGGATACGGATTTAGAGAAGTAGAACGTATTGGAGTTTTACTAAACATCAATAGGAATTTTTTTTAAACATTTATTTGGCATCAGTAGTCCAAACAAGAATCAAACATCCCTGCATAGCTGTACCGTGTTCTATCGTATTATTTCGTAGCAAAAATCTTAATTCTTGAAAATATTTTCTACACATGTAAATTATCTTCTCAGTTTTATGTAGAATATCACTCATGAAAATTTACTACTTCAAAAAATAAGAACTCATACGTTGTCAACTGTCTTACTAGGCTCTTGTAAATCACACTGAGCTTTGAACAACTACTGTCTAAATACATTAGTTTTACAAAAAGGCAGAAAATTTACAAAATTTTTCTTGTGATAAGCAAACGTATATACCCATACAAAAACACACAAAATATACAGCAGCATTTAACTTCAACCTGTGACATCGTTGTCATGTGGTCACGGTGTTGGAGTGTGAAGGGGGAGGTCCGCGTTCAAACCCTCGTGCCCCACTTTTTTTTTTCTCACAAAATTATGAACTGTCCGTCCGCTTATTGACGTGTCTGTTCGATGTATTCAAATTTGAGTCTGTATCGTGGTGTAAAGTCCGCTTGCAACAGCAACGTGTAACGAAGCGATCTCCAGACGTACGTACCTCTTATTTGTTCTATGCAAGTATCACATGTTATGCTTCTTGCGTTCAATTTTGAAAGTTTTGACCCTTCAGCTGCTTCGTTGTAACATAGTTCACAACCGTTTTATTTTTTTTTTATGTCTGTGAGAAGTCTATGCGGCGTTTCGCCTGCTCTCACTATTCATCACATTTCCTTTCGACGATAACATATTCTTTCCACATGACTCGTATTCTATAACCAACGTATAGTATGACAATTGCGAAGACTACAGAGGGAGAATAGACACGTCAATGACCGAACGGACTGTTCATAAATTTGTGCAAAAAGTGGGGCACAAAGGAGGCTTGAACACGTTTATCCCGCGTTGCAGTCCAACACCGTGACCACACAATCACGACGCCGTAGTTCTTGCGAGTCGCTCGATGCAGCTCGTCTTGGGCTTGGGCCATTCATTGTTTCTATTTCGCTTCTTTTATTAGAGTTCGATGCAATTTCTTCCTGTTTTCATGCGTGATCTGTGTTCAGTTTTTGACGGGCTATCCACTGATCTATTTTACCACTGAAATTTTGGAAACTTGTGATAAGTTCCTCTGGGACCAAACTGCTGAGGTCATCGGTTCGAGGCTTACACTCTACTTTATCTAACTTAAACTAACTTATGCTAAGGACAACTCACACACCCATGCCCGAGGGAGGACTCGAACTTCCGACGGAGGAGAGGCGCGCGAACCGTGGTAAGGCGGTTCACACTGAAGGGACTGTGATGGGGAGTTTCTGTTATCAGATATCGATTTATACACCAGGTCCTTATATTGTGTCTCTGAAAAACTGCAGCTCGACCATAGCCTAGCGAGGTCGATACTCTGGCACGGATCATCCCTCCCTCCCTCCCTCCTCCCTCCCCTCCACCACGCCCGTTAAATTCAACCTACCGTCGGCTCAAGGGAAAATAAAAACTCAATCATGAAGTATCACATTTTGAAACCGGAGAGAACCAAAACTTAACACAAGCTCCTGAATATTTCTTTTGTTAACAACCATGTCACATCTGATCCTTACACAACTAACTCAGTTAATTAAATAAATAATTTCTTACACTGCCTTCGTCTGTGACACATGTACTCTATGCATTTTCCCTGACGCCACATCCTGCGTCAAAAGACGTACTAGAGTTAGCTTTTTAATGACTTCACGCGGCCCACAAATCTGGGCAACAATTTACTCGTGATCGTATCTGCCTAGCCGGCCGCCGTGGCCGATCGGTTCTAGGCGCTTCAGTCCGGAACCAAGCTGCTGCTACGGTCGCAGGTTCGAATCCTGCCTCGGGCATGGATGTGTGTGATGTCCTTAGGTTAGTTAGGTTTAAGTAGTTCTAAGTCTAGGGGACTGATGACCTTAGATGTTAAGTCCCATAGTGCTTAGAGCCATCTTATCCGTCGCTTTCTGAGCGCCCAGAAATGTTTTTGTAAAAACTCAGTCCCAGATTTTTACCTTCATGGGCCGCTCTCCAGGTTATACCGCTCTGTCCCTCTTTTATGTGCCGCTAATATGTCCCCTTAGCTTTATGCCAATTTTCGTTAACACTCACAGGAGCTCTCTTTGTATAAGCCAACATTAATTTAGCCGGAGAAGTCCTTAACTTAGGCACTGAAGGGATTCATGCCATCCTTATGATGATACGCGATTAATGCCGCCTTGAGATTATGGTTTACCCTTTCCACAAAGGAACGTTGTGGATAATATGGAGTAGTTTTTACGCGACTAATGACATAATTAAAACAATATCTTCTAAACTGCTGGAACAGCAATGCAGTTGCATTATCGCTTGCCAAGATATCAGGGAAGCCATAATTCGCAAAGATATTCCTTAAGGCCATTGTACTAATATTCGCTGTCATCCCACGAGTAGGAACTAACCGAACAAAGCTTGCAAAACCATCCAGTAATACTTGTTTCCATTATATGAACAGATATCATGCATTCGCATAATTTCATGGATCTGGCTGGGCAGCATCTTCTTTAGTGCGGATGCACAAATACGTCCGACCTTCTGTGGGAATCTGAGAGAGGGAATCTGGAGGAAACGGACAGGGGCTGCAGATAGGTGGCGCTCGATGGGACTGTGGATCAGGAGTGTGGCGTACCGAGATAGCCCATGCAGTTGCGATAACGCTGTGTCCCGGATGGCGCATTGGCTACCGCACTTGCCTAGTCAGCGGGAAATCTCGGGTACGAATCTCAGTGTGAAACACATTTTCACTCGACGCTGCTGATTCCGCGTAAGCAATAATCCCCTCCCATTCCATTCCTTTCTTCCCCTCTCCACCTTCAATTTACACTACTGGCCATTAAAATTGCTACACCGAGAAGAAATGCAGATGACAAACGGGTATTCATTGGACAAATATATTATACTAAGCCTGACATGTGATTACATTTTCACGCAATTTGGGTGCACAGATCCTGAGAAATCAGTACCCAGAACAACCACCTCTAGCCATAATAACGGCCTTGATACGCCTGGGCATTGAGTCAAAGAGAGCTTGGATGACGTGTACAGGTACAGCTGCCCATTCACCTTCAACACGATACCACGGCTCATCAAGAGTAGTGACTGGCGTAGTGTAACGAGCTAGTTGCTCGGCCACCATTGATCACACGTTTTCAATTGGTGAGAGATCTGGAGAATGTGCTGGCCAGGGCAGCAGTCGAACATTTTATGTATCCAGGAAGGCCCATACAAGACCTGCAACAAGCGGTCGTGCATTATCCTGCTGAAATGTAGGGTTTCGTAGGGATCGAATGAACGATAGATCCATTGGTCGTAACACATTTGACATGTAACGTCCACTGTCCAAAGTGCCGTCAATTCGAACAAGAGGTGACCGAAACATGTAACCAATGGCACCCCATACCATCACGCCGGGTGATACGCCAGTATGGCAATGACGAATACACGCTTCCAATGTGCGTTCACCGCGATGTCGCCAAACACGGATGCGACCATCGTGATTCTGTAAACAGATCCTAGATTCATCCGAAAAAATGACATTCTGCTATTCGTGCACCCAGGTTCATCGTTGAGTACACCATCGCAGGCGCTCCTGTCTGTGATGCAACGTCAAGGGTAAGCGCAGCCATAGTCTCCGAACTGATAATTCGTGCTTCTGCAAAAGTCGTCGAACTGTTCGTGCAGATGGTTGTCGTCTTGCAAACGTCCCCATCTGTTGACTCAGCGATCGAGACGTGGCTGCACGATCCGTTACAGCAATTTGGGAAGGATGCCTGTCACCTCGACTGCTAGTGATACGGGGCCTTTGGGATCCAGCACGGCGTTCCGTATAACCCTCTGGAACCCACCGATATTCTTCTAAGTCATTGAATGTCGACCAACGCGAGCAGCAATGTCGCGATACGATAAAACGCAATCGCGATAGGCTACAACCCGACCTTTATCAAAGCCGCAAACGTGATGGTACGCGTTTCTCCTCCTTACACGAGGCATCACAACAACGTTTCACCAGGCAACGTCGGTCAACTGCTGTTTCTATATGAGAAATCGGTTGGAAACTTTCCTCATGTCAGCACGTTGTAGGGGTCGCCGCCGGCGCCAACCTTGCGTGGATGCTCTCAAAAGTTAATCATTTCCATATCACAGCATCTTCTTCCTGTCTGTTAAATTTCGCGTGTTTAAACATCTTCTTCGTGGTGTAGCAATTTTAATGGCCAGTAGTGTACATACAAATTATTTCCATCATGCTTCGATCTCGGAAGTGGGTCTCAACACTCAATAAATAACCTGTCCATAGGAGCTTACTCCCTATTTTATGCCAACCAATCGTTTGGTTTATCATTACTCGCCTTAATTATTTTGCATACTTCTCATAGGTCTACTAACTTTCAGATATCCCTACCCATTCCCTTCCATGTAAAATACTCCTTAACATTCATCCTTTTCTTATACATACTTAATGCCCACCTATGACTGGTTAACAACACTGCTTAAACACCATTGTCACTAATCTTTGGGGAGTGCTATTTTCTCGTTCTTATCATTGCGTGTACATAAACACAATACACGATTTTTAAGGAAGTACCCCTTACATCTTCTTTACCTTCCAATTCCTTCTGATAGCGTTAAATTCCAATTTGCGGATTGTGGTGAACTGTCATTATTTGTGAGTACATGAGATACTCTGGGCTACTCTCCTGGCGTGCGACTGTCGCGTAGGGTCTTTGGTCCCGCCTGCTGTGGTTCGCCCTAGCAACAAGACACGACGCGGCCCCCGCCTGGTTGCAGGTGGGAGTTGGGAGTGAGTGTTGGCGTTATTGTTTCTCCACACGGGAGGTCCAGTTGGCGCGCCGCCCCAGGTGCAGAGCTCGCCTCGCGGTGCAGCGCATGCCCCAGGAATAGACGAAGCGCATTCCCCAGCAGCGGCCAGCAGGTTCCTCGTATGACTCACGCCTTTGGCCCTATTGGCAAAGCTCACTACCTGCTCAAGTGGCGCAGTGCTTAATTACTTTGGAGCTTTCCAACGAGGACATAGTACCCGTCCAACTCGGGGACTCCCTGTCACAGCAACGACAGCTTTGTCAGACGGGTCGGTCAACATTCTGTATTTTTACCCCTCACATCTTCAACATTCTGTTACTGGAGCGTAGCCGTTTCACAAACATTATGTATGTTCCGATATTACTGATACAAGTAAGGATCTATACTTTTGTTTCAGTATTTATGGTAACTGTATCGATACGAAGTATAGTGCCATAAATACACTGTCTGACAGAAAAACGTGAAGCACCCAGAAGACACAGTCGAATGTCAATGTATGTACATATCGGCGGGTATGTAAATAATTAGAGTTACGATTCTCTGTCACAGTGAGAGAGGCCAAAAGAGTGCATTTGTGTAGTTCGAGTTTACGGTTTTTACCAGATCTGGTAGGGTATACAGGCTGGTCCATTGATAGTGACCGGGCCAAATATCTCACGAAGGAAGCATCAAACGAAAAAACTACAAAGAACGAAACTGTCTAGCTTGAAGGGGGAAACCAGATGGCGCTATGGTTGGCCCGCTAGATGGCGCTGCCATAGGTCAAACGGATATCAACTACGTTATTTTAAATCGAAACCCCCATTTTTATTACATATTGGTGTAGGACGTAAAGAAATATTGATGTTTTAGTTGGACCACTTTTTTCGCTTTCTGATAGATGAAGCTGTAATAGTCACAAACGTATAAGTACGTGGAATCACGTAACATTCCGCCAGTGCAGACGGTATTTGCTTTGTGATACATTACCCATGTTAAAGTGGACCATTTACCAATTGCGGAAAAGGTCGATATCGTCTTGATGTATGCTTATTGTGTTCAAAATCCCCAACGGGCGTGTGCTATGTATGCTGCTCGGTATCCTAGACGACATCATCCAAGAGTCCGGACCGTTCGGCGGATAGTTACGTTATTTAAGGAAACAGGAAGTGTTCTGCCATATGTGAAACGTCAACCACGACCTGCAACAAATGATGATGCTGCCAGGTAGGTGTTTTAGCTGCTGCCAATCCACACATCACTAGCCGACAAACTGTGCGAGAATCGGGAATCTCAAATACGTTGGTGTTTAGAATGATACATCAACATCGATTGCACCCGTACCATATTTCTATGTACCAGGAATTGCATGGCGACGACATTGAACGTCGTGTACAATTCTGTCAGTGGGCACAAGAGAAATTACGGGACGATGACAGATTTTTTGCACGCGGTCTATTTAGCGACGAAGCGTCATTCACCAACAGCGGTAACGTAAACCGGCATAATATCCACTATTGGGCAAGGGAAAATCCACGATGGCTGCGACAAGTGGAATATGTATGGTGCGGCATTATGAGAGGAAGGATAATAGGTCTCTATTTTATTGATGGCAATCTAAATGGTGCAATGTATGCTGATTTCCTACGTAATGTTCTACCAATGGTACTACAAGATGTTTCACTGCATGACAGAATGGCGATGTACTTTCAACATGATGGATGTCCGTCAAATAGCTCGCCTGCGGTTGAAACGGTGTTGAATAACATATTTCATGACAGGTGGATCTGAGGTCCCAGGATTTCTTTCTGTGAGGAAAGTTGAAGGATATCTGCTATCGTCATCCACCGGCAACGCCTGACATGCGTCAGCGCATTGTCAATGCATGTGCGAACATTATGGAAGGCGAACTACTCGCTGTTGAGAGGAATGTCGTGTACACGCATTGCCAAATGCATTGAGGTTGACAGATATCATTTTGAGCATTTATTGCACTTATGTGGTATTTACAGGTAATCACGCTGTAACAGCATGCGTTCTCAGAAATGGTAAGTCCACAAAAGTACATGTATCACATTGAAACAACCGAAATAAAATGTTCAAATGTACCTACATTCTGTATTTTAATTTAAAAAATCTACCTGTTACCAACTGTTCGTCTAAAATTGTGAGCCATATGTTTGTAACTACTACAGCGCCATCTGCCACAAAGCGAAAAAAGTGGTCCAACTAAAACATTCATATTTCTTTACGTCCTACACCAAAATGTAATAAAAATGGGGGTTCCTATTTTAAAAGAAACGCAGTTGATATCCGTTTGACCTCTGGCAGCGCCATCTAGCGGGCCAACCATAGCGCCATCTGGTTTTCCCTTTCAAGTTAGATAAGTTTCGTTCTTTGTAGGTTTTTCGTTTGACGCTTATTTCATGTGATAAACGCTTATTTCATGTGATATTTTGCCCGGTCACGATCAATGGCCACCCTGTATAATGGGCGAGAACAGACTGACGTTGAGTAACCTCTGTGAAAGAAACGGATATGCCGCGTACTTTTGTGAGAACACTTACCAGCAGATGCCAAAGTTTGAAAGGGGTCTCATTGTGGGTTTCAGTTTGACCAGCTGGTCGAATTGTGCAATATCTAGGTTTGTTGGGTATTCGGATGTACAGTGGCCCGATGTTGGACTACATGGAAAATGAGAGTAGACTTTCTGCCCAACAAGGTTCGAGTCGATCACGCCTAACGACCTTCAGGGAGGATTGCCGCATTGTTTACCAGCCCCATTATGTCCAATTCACATCTGCACCTGCCATCGGAGAAAAAGCAATGGGCTCCCTAGAACATTTTGTGTCATCTGGCACCACTGGTCGGAAAACAGCAGCAACTGTTCTAGAGAATTACTTTACCATGCATAGGTTGGATAAGCATCAAACACAAACAGTTTGGAGTGATGATGTGACTGGAGGCTTGATGTGCTGATGAATGACATCGCATTGTGTTCAGCAATTATTTGCGCTTCTGCACTACCCCGGATGAGTATCGTGGGCGAGTATGGCGACGACCTCACGAGAGGTCCCATTCTTCCAACGTTACGGAGGGCCGCAGTGGTGCTACTCCTGGCATCATGCTATGAGCAACCATCGGGTATGACTTCAGGTCAGGGCTGGTAGTGTGATTCATGGAACTCTGAGGGGACAAAGGTGCGTCACGGACTTATTGCGTCCTAATGTGATACTTCTCATGTGACAATATCGTGGCGTCATTTTTTTAACAACAATTCTAGTCCACACATGGCATGCGACCGTATGAACTGTATACATGATGATCAACTCCCGTGGCCAACACGACAACACCTCTCTCCGAGACATCATGTTTGAAACAGCTTGGACGTTACCTCCGTCCCAGTGACAGTATCCAGAATACCATGGTTCACTTAAACAGTTGTTGGCCAACTCGCCTCAAAAGAGGCTACAATGTGTTTATGACCCTCTTCCCAGTCGAATCAAACCATGCATCCAGGCCAAATATAGGGTGCATCTTTGTCCTGACAGGTGAGCTCATACTGCCAAGCTTTTTGGAAATCTGACTCAGTGCTATAATCACTAAAGTAACACCAGACCCCTCCCTGAACTCGTAAAGTTTAATTTCGTTTCCTATGGGTGCTTCATTTATTTAGCAAGCAGTGTATTTTATTTCGCCACCGCACAGCTGGCGTGTGGTTTTAGGACAGAATATATATATAATCAGTAATGAGCAAGTAAGATAACAGGGGTACAGCACGGTGCACATATAGTGACATATGGCTCTAATTCGGCCGTTCAAAATGGTTCAAATGGCTCTGAGCATTATGGGACTTAACATCTGAGGTCATCAGTCCCCTAGAACTTAGAACTACTTAAACCTAACTAACCTAAGGACATCACACACATCCATGCCCGAGGCAGTATTCGAACCTGCGACCGTAGCGGTCGCGCGGTTCCAGAACCGCTCGGCCACTCCGGCAATTCGGCCGTTATTGAGCATTTGACCAATGATTGCTTGTTGGGGCAGGAAGTGAGACCGAGGAAGTTTAACTGAAATGCTGCGGAGAAGACAAAGGTAAAGTCAGTCAGGGGTCTCATGTAATATCGACCTTACCAGGAAATTTAACAGTGCAATATTCTTCAGTCATACCAGTGGGAGTACAGTGTCTACAAGACTGATTTTAAAGGCCAACAGTTTTCGGTGTGCAACAAGAGTTCACTTCCAGAGCGAAATGTCGATCACTGAATAAGTCTGAAGAGCAACAAAGTGCGACCTAACTTCTCAGATTTTACGATCGATGACAACGGATACGGAAGTCTGCAGACTTGTGCAGTTCAGTTGTAAACGTACGGTGTTGAAGATAGTGATGGGACAAACTACGACCCGCCAGTCCATTGTTTTTTTAGGCGAATAAAAGAACCGAACGGAACTAGTCTCTGCAACCACGTCACTTTCAGGGTTTGAGTGGGTTCATTTAATGTCGAACAGCAGA
Source organism: Schistocerca gregaria (assembly GCF_023897955.1). NCBI lineage: Eukaryota > Metazoa > Arthropoda > Insecta > Orthoptera > Acrididae > Schistocerca > Schistocerca gregaria. Next base: position 358,107,336 of record NC_064922.1, read on the forward strand.
GTGACACAAGTGACGGTTAGTCACTTACCTCGATGTTTTCAATGTCTCCAGGTAGGTGTGTTTTCGCTGATATACTTTTTCAGCTTTTTCGATTGTAGGTACATGCGGCATAACCATGGTTGCCAACATCTTTAGAGAAAAATAATGTATCTATATTTCTACAAATGAAGTACTTTCAAAAATTATCTATTCCTTTACTAAAATCGATTTTTTCATGGTTCTGGCATTAGATATCGTTTTTTTGGTTGGGTTTGGAAGTTTAATAACTGCAGCTACATTGTAAATTTATGTGTAAATACACTCCTGGAAATGGACACTGCTCCGGACACTGCGAGAGGGCTGTACAAGCAATGATCACACGCACGGCACAGCGGACACACCAGGAACCACGGTGTTGGCCGTCGAATGGCGCTAGCTGCGCAGCATTTGTGCACCGCCGCCGTCACTGTCAGCCAGTTTGGCGTGGCATACGGAGCTCCATCGCAGTCTTTAACACTGGTAGCATGCCGCGACAGCGTGGACGTGAACCGTATGTGCAGTTGACGGACTTTGAGCGAGGGCGTATAGTGGGCATGCGGGAGGCCGGGTGGACGTACCGCCGAATTGCTCAACACGTGGGGCGTGAGGTCTCCACAGTACATCGATGTTGTCGCCAGTGGTCGGCGGAAGGTGCACGTGCCCGTCGACCTGGGACCGGACCGCAGCGACGCACGGATGCACGCCAAGACCGTAGGATCCTACGCAGTGCCGTAGGGGACCGCACCCCCCACTTCCCAGCAAATTAGGGACACTGTTGCTCCTGGGGTATCGGCGAGGACCATTCGCAACCGTCTCCATGAAGCTGGGCTATGGTCCCGCACACCGTTAGGCCGTCTTCCGCTCACGCCCCAACATCGTGCAGCCCGCCTCCAGTGGTGTCGCGACAGGCGTGAATGGAGGGACGAATGGAGACGTGTCGTCTTCAGAGATGAGAGTCGCTTCTGCCTTGGTGTCAATGATGGTCGTATGCGTGTTTGGCGCCGTGCAGGTGAGCGCCACAATCAGGACTGCATACGACCGAGTCACACAGGGCCAACACCCCGCATCATGGTGTGGGGAGCGATCTCCTACACTGGCCGTACACCTCTGGTGATCGTCGAGGGTACACTGAATAGTGCACGGTACATCCAAACCGTCATCGAACTCATCGTTCTACCATTCCTAGACCGGCAAGGGAACTTGCTGTTCCAACAGGACAATGCATGTCCGCATGTATCCCGTGCCATCCAACGTGCTCTAGAAGGTGTAAGTCAACTACCCTGGCCAGCAAGATCTCCGGATCTGTCCCCCATTGAGCATGTTTGGGACTGGATGAAGCGTCGTCTCACGCGTTCTGCACGTCCAGCACGAACGCTGGTCCAACTGAGGCGCCAGGTGGAAATGGCATGGCAAGCCGTTCCACAGGACTACATTCAGCATCTCTACGATCGTCTCCATGGGAGAATAGCCGCCTGCATTGTTGCGAAAGGTGGATATACACTGTTCTAGTGCCGACATTGTGCATGCTCTGTTGCCTGTGTCTATGTGCCTGTGGTTCTGTCAGTGTGATCATGTGATGTATCTGACCCCAGGAATGTGTCAATAAAGTTTCCCCTTCCTGGGACAATGAATTCACGGTGTTCTTATTTCAATTTCCAGGAGTGTAGATTAACAATTAGTTTTTTTTTAATTTATTGAAGCTGTGCCTCCCTTTTCCTGTCAGTCTGCACCCATCACCGATGAAGCTCTTTCGGTAAAAGCTAAGGTGACACAAACGGGAAGCATACAGAATACATTTATGTTTAACTATTCGGTGACTTAGGAGAGAGTCGCCTTAACTGTATCACTTTTGAGATTTTATTTATTATAGTCTAAACAAAAATTACAAAATTATTTAAACAATATCATCCTCAACAGAAGAACGTCGTTCTGTGAATCTGATTTGAAGAATAAAAATTTTGAGAAAAATGAACACACTACATTTAAAGTTCTAATCATCAGCGAATGGTACAAATTAGGAATCTGGTTTCCTAATTTGTGACAGTTGGTGCATAAACTGAACCATACTATAAACTATGCCCCTGAGATGTATATTAATCTAAGAAAATGTTCCATATTATTGTTATTACATCACAGGCATTGAAGTATAACTACCCACTCCTTTCCGCTCCCCTGCAAACTTTTCATGGATGCACGTTTTGCATTTCGTGCAGGTGATCATTTCTTCCATTCGATCTTCTTCAAACAACTCGTTATGCCATTCCTCTATTTTTATGAATAGGGTTTTTTTTTGCGTGGACTGCTCCTCTGCTCACATCCACCTTGGCTAGGCCGTGAAGTTTTCCTTGTGGCTTTATTTTCCAGCGGTCGGCGATATTTCCTGGATGGACACTTCCAGCCCACTTAGTTCCCATCGTAGTGTCTTCTGCACTGAAATTACATTCTTCAACGCCCAAGAAAAGTTTACTTACGTCCGACCTGTTCAAAACGAGCATCATCTCTAAAAATGTAGGAATATACTCTTACATTTAGTTTTTCTTGATTCAAAAACTTTTATTTTTCAGTTTGCAATTAACCTTTTCTTTTTAGTCGCTTTTTAATTGTTGGCTTAGACACATTTTATATGCGTGCACGTTTATTTAATCAGTGATACCCATTTAGATATACTGTTACTGTAAATACAATTCATCTGTACTTCATTTTCCATTACATGTTTGTGTTGTTATACTTGATACAAAATATTAGAGGTTGAAAATACCACTTCAGTTGTAAATACAAGCCCATCCTCAGGTGTCTCAAGTGTGCTGTGATCCCGAGCGCCGCGGTGGACGTGTCCTAGGCGAGATGTGCTACGAGCGCAGAACAGGGAGCCACAGCACAGTTTCGACACCTGAGGATGGGCTTATAGAGCCAGAAACCGGTCGTGATAATAAAAGAAATTTACAACTGAAGCGGTATTTTCAACCACTAGTAACATGCTCAGTTGCGGATGTTCTTCCAACAGGATTGTTTGTGATACAAAATATTGTTCAAATGTATGTGAAATCTTATAGGACTCAACTGCTAAGGTCATCAGTCCCTAAGCTTACACACTACTTAACCTAAATTATCCTAAGGACAAACACACACACCCATGCCCGAGGGAGGACTCGAGCCTCCGCGGGAGCCAGCCGCACAGTCCAGATACAAAATAATTATGAAATTAATGACTTGGGATACGAAATACATTAGAAAATTCCCCACATAATTTCCAAACATCATGCTGTACTAATCGTGATAAACGAAATCTTAAAGTTCTCTATAAAAACACGTTTCTTAAACTGTACTGGTACAATATAAGAAACTTTGTAGGCATTATAGGCAACGTCGCCGTTTTCTCTTTGTCATTTTCTTTCGAACGAACCACAACTAATTCAAATCCATGAGTGTCTGAATATTAGGTTCATTTCATGTATATATGACCTTCAATAAATCAGTATTTTGCCACTTAAAACAGTGACTGTCTTCGCAACGTACACAAAGGTTAAATGAAAACTAGAAAAAAATCAACTGTCTTTAGACAGTGTGTTCCTCGACAGAAAGAATTCGTAGCTGAGAATAAGACTGTAAGAAGTACATAGTTCACGCTAACTTCACTGAATATCAGATAATACAATCGTTAAGGATTTTATAGTAATGGTCCATATTAGAAACCGGTGCAATTCAGGCAATTATCAATTGCTTTTCAAGCATGTGCAATCACTTTTTGGAGGTATTTCTTCGCGAAAAATCTTTTTCATCATTTATTAATTTTCTTTGGATGTTTACCAGACCAGTATTAACCTGGACGAGTGTGGGGAAACCGAGTAAAAAAAAAAAAAAAAACACTCATACAGATCAGGCAGCACCTACGAAAAGACTACAGACTGGCTTCCCCTGAAAATAAAGGCTGAATAATTAAATCAATAAGAGAAACTACAACAGGCTGTATTGAATGTTTTCATACTGTTACTCCCACAGATCGGTTCCACACAAAAGAATGAATGAATACGTAAAACAACAACCGAATGAGTCGACTGTTTTCGAACCGACTAAATCGATTGTTTGCATTCGGTTGTTCGTATTACTAGTTAGAGGAGAGACATGCTGTACAACTATCTCCGAACAGAATGAGCCTCAGCTACTGACGCCGGGTCCGTGTCGCCCCAGCAAACCGTGTTGCATCAAAACACGGGTCCTATTACTCCTGCCATTTCTCTATCTCTCGCCTCAGTTCAGCACGTCATTCTAATCATAGTTCTGTGCGCTGAAAGCCATTAGGGATGTAGGACTTTGTGTACCAGGGTTCCTGTGTTTCTAAATTCTTTTAAATGATCATCCCTAATAACAGATTTGGTGTTGCTATCTCCATTCATCCTGCAGTTCAGGGGTCGATCCACAGTCACCGTATTATTGTATTACCTGGAAGTGGGATCAAACCGGTACCCCTATCATCTAGAGCATTTCAGTTAAAGTGCACAATGGTTTTTCAGAGAAATCGTTGAGCAACATTAACCTAGCGAACGTATTTTATTCAGTTATTTAAGTTAGCCATGCATGCACACTTGGTCGAAGTAATGAGTCACGAACAATGAATTAATGTAAGGCGTAGAACGACAGACGGGTATTACCACACAAGTATTCAATTAATTCACTACCAGTAAACACTCGATTCTTTAAAGAATCGAACTCGAATGTGGCAAACATCTATTTACTTTACAAATGAGTTACTGCCCTAAACATTTGACGTTAAGAAAACAAGCCAGAAAAAGTTTAGGAATGGTTTGAAATTATGTTCAGTGTTTGTTTGAGCTCATCATTAAGAAACACTGGATGAGTATAGTCCGAGTAATTTACTCTTCATCTTGAGCAAAAGCTATTTTCCACGCAGCTGAATGTTTCTGACGTCATATCTCCTGAGATAGGCGTCGTACAATGATATAATTTTTGAGGTACATTGAATGGTAAATGTTCAAGCAGCCTACAAAAGGTGCTGTGGATAGAATTAGTAGAAAAGATGTAATAAATTAAAACTTCACGTCTGTAACTCAAGTTTGCTGAAAAAACGGCGAAAATGTGGTAGGGGATAAAATTTTCTCCTTTCATAATTTTTTTGTGGTATCATCGATAAAAAGTTTAGTAGATGTTTGTTAGATGTCACTAGGTACTCTCATTCTCAGATACTGGATGAATATAGTCTGGGTAATTTGCGCGCCGTGAGTTAGCTTGCCTCAAGATATGTAGACTGTGTCTAACAGTAATACTTGTCTTAATGTGTTAAACCTATAACTTGATATTACACCTCTTAATGAAATCATGAGAACATTTTAAATTTTCAAATTCAGTCAATAAACGAATGAAATCTTTAAAATCAAGAGTTCTCTTGCCCCTGGAAGCCGTTAGATAGGCAACCAGAACCAGGGGTAATTTAGATGTTTGCTGGCCCAAGGCACAAGAAAATACTTCCGTGCCTCATTTCGACATAAATGTAGCAACAAATAACTTACATCCATACCGTAGAAAATATCAGAATATCTGTGTCGGCAGTATTTAATTGCTTCCAGAATTATATATCCTTCTGCATCGGAGCGTCTTGAAACCATCCAGATTTCGGTTTTCCGTGGTTTCTCCAAACCGTGTAAGGCAAATGCCGGGATGGTCCTTTGAAAATGGCCGCAGGCGGTTTCTGTACACATCGTTACCACAGTAGAGCTTGTGCACATCTCCGAGGACCTGGTCATCCTCCCTCCTATGTTTAACGTTTCATGAAAGACGAAGTAATTGGAATCGGAAATTTGACACAACAGGACGAGAATGTGGGAGTGGCCGTTGCCTCTGCGAAAGCACAGTTGCAGTATTCGCTTGTTATCATTTGAGGATGCTCAGTAAATATTAAGCAGGATGGGGTGACTTGGATTTGTATCCCGCTCTTCTAAAACATGAATTCACTGTCTTAGCGACTGCGCCACCTCGTTCGGCGAGATCAGTGTAAGAGTTGTCCAACAATGACCAACGAGTTTTCTCGGCAGTGGTTTCTTTGACGTAGTAGCAATGGCGGGGGCAACGAGTTCTGCCAGTGATATAATTAGCTAGTGCAAACAGCTAGCTCGCAACTGAGTCATCAGTTGTACTTACGGACTGCGCAGTAAGCCTCGGTGAGCAATAAAAAGATCATTAGTTAAGGGCGAGCGTGTCATATTCTGCTATAACGAACTTCAGGCGGCAGCCATTTCTTACTAAACACTGTGCAAGTTCACGTGGTAGATTAACTAGTGCCTGTCATCCATGCTGTTATCCTCGAATATATTTCCATTTTTAAAAATAGTAAAACGAGTTTCCCCACAGATGATAACACTCAATGAGTGAACTTTTATTGAATGCTGCTTTTTCTACACTTCAAAGTAACGCTGATCAAAACCTGAAGAAAATGACTTATTGATACATAAGCAACATGAATTCAGAAAATATCGTTCTTGTGCATCGCAGCTAGCTTTTTGTTCCCATGAAGCAATGAGTGCTGTCGACAAGGGATCTCAGATCGATTCCATATTCCTAGATTTCCAGAAGGCTTTTGGTACCGTTCCTCACAAGCGGCTATTAATCAAATTGCGTGCATATGGAGTATCGTCTCAGTTGTGGGACTGGATTCATGATTTCCTCTCAGAGACAGTTCGTAGTGATAGACGGTAAATCATTGAGTAGAGCAGAAGTGATACCTGGCGTTCCGCAAGGTAGTGTCATAGGCCCTCTGCTGTTCCTGATTTACATAAATGATCTAGGTGATAATCTGAGCAGCCCCCTTAGATTGTCTGCAGATGACGCTGTAATTTACCGTATACTAAAATAATCAGACGATCAATTCCAATTAAAAAATGATCTAGAGAGAACTTCTGTGTGGTGCGAAAAGTGGCAATTGGCACTAAACAAAGAAAACTGCGAGGTCATCCACATGGGTACTAAAAGAAATTCGATAAATTTTGGGTTTACGATAAATTGCACAAATCTAAGGGCCGTCAATTCGACTAAATACCTAGGAATTACAAGTACGAGCAACTTAAATTAGAAAGGTCACATAGATAATATTGTGGGGAAGGCGAAACAGAGACTGCGCTTTGTTGGCAGAACATTTAGAAGATGCGACAAACCCAGTAAAGAGAGAGCCTACATTACAGTTGCCCGTCCTCTGCTGGAATATTGCTGTGCGGTATGGCATCCTTACCAGATAGGATTGACGGAGGACATCGAAAAAGTGCAAAGAAGGGCATCTCGTTTCGTGTTATCGCGCAATAGGTGTGAGAGTGTTACTGATATGATACACGAGTTGGGGTGGCAGTCACTGAAATAAAGGCGGTCTTCTTTGCGGCGAGATTTATTTACGAAATTTCAATCACAATCTTTCCCTCCCGAATGCGAAAATATTTTTTTGACACCCACCTACGTAGGGCGAAATGATCATCATAATAAAATAAGAGAAATCAGAGCTCGAACGGAAAGATTTAGGTGTTCCTTTTTCCCACGCTCCATTCGAGAGTGTAATGGTAAAGAAGTAGTATGAAAATGGATCGATAAGCCCTCTGCCAGGCACTTAAGTGTGAATTGCAGAGTAACCATGTAGAAATAGATGTAGATACATGACACTATTTTTCAAAATAGCAAGTGACCACGAACAATGGCCGGAGAGTTCTACCAATCATCCAATTCCTCGAAGATAGAAATCGATCTTTGGTTACAGAACCGTTCCAGAACCATTGTGAGAACGTCCTCATCGTTGGGAAACCTCTTCCCTTCCCCCCTCCCCCATCCCTTCCCCTTTGATGTTCTTTCAGCCTGCCAAATGATGGCAATTGGTATGGTGCAAGGTCATCCTTCCTTCCCGATCAGCATCATCTACATCTGCTCGGCCTTGGGCAAATTGTCGGCACCATTCTTCTACTTCTGAATGCGAATCTGCATTTGGTCGATGTAGAATTACGCGGTCAATCTGTGTGCAAGTCAGACTTTTTGCTCACAAAAACCGTACTGCCCCGCGTACTTCGACTTTGGAGTAGCTTTCCGGTTACCGCGCCATTTCACAACTGTACTTTGATGCACCTGTTATCCGTACCGCAGCGGAACTGTGTGGGCAGGAAACCTGGAACATGTACTCTCTTCTGACAATGCGCCACACTTATTGCACAATGGTCTTAGCTTAAGACGGCAAACGTAACTTTCTGAAGTCCCTACTCCTGCTGCATTCGCGGATGTTCCTCCACAAGGATTACTCTCGACAGGCCTCCTTATGAACTCTATTTTTTCTTTCTATGTCGTGATCGTTACGCGCGATGTGTGTGAGAATGTTTACTGACTTTTCTTCCAAAGTAGGCTGTCAGAATTTTAACAACAAACGCCCCACGTGATTCGACTGCCCCGAAAGTTTGATAACCATCTGTCATTGTTTTTGCGGTTATATAGATGCACTATGTTTTCTCTAACAAACGCACAGACTATTGGGCGGTGCTCAACAGTCGGTCAGACTAGTGTTTCGTAATCCACTTCTTTCATGAGCGGTTACATACCCTGAGGAGTTTTCCAATGAATTATAGCTCGGCATCTACTCTCCTTGCAACTCCTTTTATGTGGTCGTATGACTTTAGTCTTTCTCGAATGATAGTCCTTTACACTTTCCAGCGGTTATAGCCAGGAGCGTTGATCTGGTAGAAAGCGGGTGAGAGGAGTGGCTAGGTGCTGGGTACATTAAATAAAAAAAAAACATAATTTAACACTCTTTAACAAAAGATTAAAGTACAGTTGACCCCATACAATACAGGAGTAATCAGGACTGAAAATTTAAAACAATTACTATATAATCTTGGAAGCAATTATTAAATACTAAAAGAATATATTGCCTGTTTTAGGCTGTATTGTGGTCTGTTAAAATCGTGCAATTAGCTAATTTCGGCCGTGAGGCATTATCAAGCACATTTGCTATGTCTTGATAATGGCTCTCGAACGGTATTAACTAATAGCATGATTTTAATAAATCTCGATATAGTCTACAACGATCAATGTATTCTATTAGTAATAACGTGGAGGCTGTGGATCCCCACGGAAGCAAAATCTTCAATTATTGTATAGCTCATTAGGCAAAAGGTTACTTACGGTATTAAGATACAGATTCAAGAAACCAATTTTTCTCCACTACTCACCGTCATACAACTCTGTCTCTTTATCGACTAACCTTTATCAAGTTTTAAATACAATACCGTGACAATTAAGAATATTCAGACGCAAGCTAGTACAGAAACAAGTCGGCATAATGCACGTACATCGCCGCTGTCACAGGCCCATGGCCCGTATCAAAGATGACAGTAAGAAAATTAAATTTAAAAAATAAGTAATTCAATTAAGAGGCAATAAATTCGTAGACATGTCGCACAAGTAACGGTTAACTGTTATAACTGCCAGCAGCCCGTTGCAGAACCGGAAGGAAGAACTTCAGGTTCAAATGGCTCCAAGCACTATGGGACTTAACATCTGAGGTCATCAGTCCCCTAGACTTAGAACAACTTAAACCTAACTAACCTAAGGACATCACACACATCCATCTCCGAGGCAGGATTTGAACCTGCGACCGTAGCAGCCGCGTGGTTCCGAACTGAAGCGCCTAGAACCGCTCTGCCACAGCGGCCGGCTGAACTTCCAGGACAAATACCCATCGTTAAGACAAATCTGGAATTTACTTGCATTATGTAAACTTAAACAGGACTGAGCTATAAACGTAACGCAAGTCACTGCAAGCAGTCAATGCAGTAGACAGACAGTATTGCATAATAGTCACTTACAATAACGGTCTGAGAGCCTTTTATATGCGGAGGTGAACTAATCAGTCTTTAAGCTATATCTGTTTACACTATTTAAGTGGAACAATTCAGAATTTTAATTTTCGCAGACGCCATGTCAACAAGGATCATAACACAGGTTACCTCAAGCAGAAAGCTTGAGAAAGTAACAACAGGATCGGCTACAGCCATAAGGTAACAAATTACTGCTAATGATGATTTTAGTAGATAACCACTCGGACACAAGATCAACACATATGAGGCGTCATTTACAGTCCAAAACCTATGAAATGAAAGGGGCAAAGTAGTATGTGAACAAGCCAGATGGAGGAAAACGCGCCTCAATACAGGGAAGTAATCTCGTCAACAGCAATCATCTATCTTAATAATAACGATACGGCGCCTGCATGTGAAAACACAGTGCCCTGAGGGTCACACATTTAAGTCGCGTAAATGAGCTACTAATATATCTTAAAACTTACCTAAAACTACCCAAAACATACAAGATTAAATAATGGTAAATGGAACAAAATCACTCGTTTTTTGAGAAGTCAGCATCCTTAACAGGTAAATAGCCACAAACGTAGAATCAGCAAGACCACTCATTTAAGATATCTACAGCAAACGTTAAGGTCAGTTGTCTCACTATAAATTATACCAATCAAGCTTTTGATGGTTCAGAAACTTAATGCTGTAGCTGCCATAAAATTGTAATGCGAATAACTCACACGATACAAGCAAAACAAAACTACTGGAAATTGACTGTACCAAACGGTATGATCGCCACACATATGCACACAGCATAGCCGTTCGCTACAATCAGGAGAATATTATGACATCAAAACAATTTAATATATCTTGAAACGCCAGTAATGGCTACGCACTTTGTGTACACAATACACACAATAACGATACCTGGTGAAAAGAAAGTTGAATCATTAGAGACCGACTAAATCCACGGGTCTGTAATTCACCAGAAACGAATCTACCTTTCGTCCGCTCACCGGACTTTAATTGAAACTTGAGAGCCACGACAGACCGCTCAGTTCCCAGTATCGGCTGCTGCCCCAGGTGCTGCTCAGCCGATCTTTGAAGTATCCACTGTCGCAGTCCCGCACTCGCGGTGCTGCACGGCCTCAGCTGTTTACACTCCTAGCGTACCTTCGATCCAACTGCCCTCAGTCGACCCACGCAGACAAACTTAAAATCTCCATTTCTGCTATCTTTTCTCATCTCTCGCGGCCGGCCATCCGCCACAGATATTTCAGCCTGCTGCTGTACCGATACTAACAGCCAGACACATCGATATAGTTGGCACAATTGTAATCGAACAGTAATGTGCGTGTCCAACTTTTTAGACGCAGTGTGCTATATTTATTTAGTTTGAGGCTCAACTGCCAGTCCTTACACAAGCCATCCATCCCCAGTAGGTCTTCCTGCATTTCGCTAAAGTTTTATGACTGTAAATTTCTTATAAACGACAGCATCATTCCTGAACAGGCTCACGGAGTTACTGGCGATATCCACCAGATCATTTGTTCTTATCGTGGACTATAAAATCTCTAAACAACTCCATTAAGGAGCGTCTGATGTTACTATTACATGCGACTTTTTCTACCCGTGAAGAATATGTTAAATTCCGGAAAGAAATTTTCATTCTGCAGCGGAGTGTGCACTGATACGAAACTTTGTGGCCAACTAAAACTGTGTGCTGGACCGAGACTCGAACTCGGGATCATTGTCTTTTGCGGGCAAATGCCCTACCGACAGAAATACGCAAGCATAACTCACGAACAGTTCTCACAAACGAACATTTATATAACTATCTACATTTGGCCACGCTTTGTCGTGCTTCAGTCTACTTAAAAGGAAAAGAGAAAGCACACGTTTCTAATAAGAATGGGAGTTGGATATCCACCAGAATCTCCTTCTCTTCCTTGTCTCTGTCCATCTCCTCCTCTCTTTGTCCATCGCCTCTTGCTTCCCCCTCTCTCTGTCCATCAGCTCCTCCTCCCCTCTTTCTCCATCTTCTCCTTTCTCCTCTCCCTCCATTTTCTCCTGCCCCACTCTCACCCCCTCTCTCAGTATGTCAACTCCGCCACTTTTCTCTGTCCATCTTCTCCTTCACTCTCTCTCTACACCCCTTTCGGCCCCCTTTCTCACTGCATCTTCTCGTTCCCGTTTTCTATGTCCATTTCCTCTCACGCGGGCGTCCACCTCCTCTTGCCCTTCTCTCTGACCTTGAGCTTTGTGTACTGTTATTACAAATTCAGATTCCGAAGTAGTATTCTAATCAAAAACCAACAGAACAAAAATTCTGGTACCAAAATGTAGACTTTCACGGCCGAAAATGTCATGTCTATTATAATTATCCGGGCTGTTATGCTGTGGTCGGTTGATGAATTCTGTGTCAATTCCCACCGTTTCGTCCCCAACTGGGGGAGACATCTTCAACGGGGTCTGTCGCTCGATGGAAGGTCCAACACATCCACTGGCAAGCTCAGTCACTAGCTAGCCAGTGGGTGTGTTGGACATCAAAATACTGGTGCAAATCTTTTTAGTTGACGCCATTATGATGAGGACAACGCAACACGCACTCCGAGAAAGGACAATATGTGCGACCCGGTCGGGAATCGAACCCGGACCCTCGCATAGCGTTCTGCCGCGCTAGCCACTCAGCTATGGAGATGAGAACCGAAGATTGTCGAATACAGAATATGCATAACCAAGCTACTCTTAGTATTCTAACGACTGTTGTGTATGTCCGTACCGAAAGTATCTGATGGGTGTAAAGTGTGGAAAACATTGTGATCGTTATTGTGAATTTTGGAACAGGAGCGAGACTTTGTATTCTTTCACGGCTGTATGGCTCAAAATCCGGATGCCAAATAAATAAATACCTTAATTATAACGGTGATCAGGTAATGGTACTGAAAGGGATAGGCGTTATAGCGTTCTTTAAACACGAAAAAGAGCGCCTCTCCTCTTAACAAGTGCGCCGTAGACGAGGCTTTAAACACTAAAAATGACACCGTGGGAGGCTGCATGCAGTGAGCGCAGAAAAAAAAGAGAAGCGAAAGAGAGAGAGAGAGAGAGAGAGAGAGAGAGAGAGAGAGAGAGTTGGGGGAGGCGGAGAGACGAGGGTGGGGGTGATGGTGAGAAGAGAGAGGAAGGGAGCGGGGCTGGTAGAAAAGGCGCTGACAATGGCGGCAGGCGCGCGCGGTGACAATGCGCGGTGTGTGAAGCCGCAATCACTGCAGGTGGCTGCGACTGTGTCTGACTGCCGTAATGGCTCATTGTTTCAGCGGCCGCCAGCCACCGATGTATCGATTGGTGGGCTCGGCTCTGCTATACTACGCTCCGCTTTCATTTTTCTGGGAGGCCTCCCATTATGCGGCAGCGCGACGCTCGATACTCGACGCGGCTCTGCGCGACGAGTCGAGTAGCGCTTTGTTTGCTGTCCGACTGCAGCGGGCCCGCACCTCGCGCCCCGAAAAGCTGTGCTCCCAAGTACAGTACACCAGAGCTGTGCTGCCACAAGCGCCAGGTGCAGCTCCGAGCGGGGCAAGGAGGACTCATTTGGTAGCTCTACAGTGCCTGACCACCAATGAGTGGCTTCGGTTGGATATTACACTACTGGCCATTAAAATTGCTACACTACGAAGATGACGTGCTACAGTCGCAAAGTTTAACCGACGGGAAGAAGATGTTGTGATATGCAAATGATTAGCTTTTCACAGCATTCACACAAGGTTGGCGCCGGTGGCGACACCTACAACGTGCTGACATGAGGAAAGTTTCCAACCGATTTCCCATACACAAACAGCAGTTGACCGGCGTTGCCTGGTGAAACGTTGTTGTGATGCCTCGTGTAAAGAGAAGAAATACGTACCATCACGTTTGCGGCTTTCATAAAGGTCGGATTGTAGCCTATAGCGATTGCGGTTTATCGTATCGCGACATTGCTGCTCGCGTTGGTCGAGATCCAATGACTGTTAGCAGAATATGGAATCGGTGGGTTCAGGAGGGTAATACGGAACGCCGTGCTGGATCCCAACTGCCTCGTATCACTAGGAGTCGAGATGACAGGCATCTTATCCACATGGCTGTAACGGATCATGCAGCCACGTCTCGATCCCTGAGTCAACAGACCATCTGCACGAACAGTTCGACGACGTTTGCAGCGGCATGGACTATCAGCTAGGAGACCATGGCTGCGGTTACCCTTGACGCCGCCGGCCGCGGTGGTCTCGCGGTTCTAGGCGCGCAGTCCGGATCCGTGCGACTGCTACGGTCGCAGGTTCGAATCCTGCCTCGGGCATGGATGTGTGTGATGTCCTTAGGTTAGTTAGGTTTAAGTAGTTCTAAGTTCTAGGGGACTAATGACCACAGCAGTTGAGTCCCATAGTGCTCAGAGCCATTTGAACCTTGACGCTGCACCACACACAGGAGCGCCTGCGATGGTGCACTCAACGACGAATCTGGGTGCACGAATGGCAAACGTCACTTTTTCAGGTTCTGTTTACAGCATTATGGCGGTCGCATCCGCGTTTGGCGACGTCGCGGTGAACGCACATTGGAAGCGTATATTCATCATCGCCATACTGGCGTATCACCCGGCGTGATGGTATGGAGTGCCATTGGTTACACGTCTCGGTCACCTCTTGTTCGCATTGACGGCACTTTGAACAGTGGACGTTACATTTCATATGTGTTACGATCCGTGGCTCTACCCTTCATTCGATCCCTGCGAAACCCTACATTTTAGCAGGATAATACACGAACGCGTGTTGCAGGTCCTGTACGGGCCTTTCTGGATACAGAAAATGTTCGACTGCAGCCCTGGCCAGCACATTCTCCAGATTTCTCACCAATTGAAAACGTCTGGTCAATGGTAGCCGAAGCAGTTTCCTTCTTTGTCTTGTAGCTGTTGGTTAAGCTATCTTCGAATTCTCTATCTCTGGTGGTCTTGGGCTCCTGATAACAGTCTTCGTCACGACATTTCAAACCAATTTATTACAATTCTTTAGCGTCTTTCTTGACATATTTAACCCTTGCACACTCATCCTTGAGTCATGTGACTAGTGTGGTAGTTCTTTCAAACCCGCAGTGGGAAACTGGAGGCATGGTTGACATTTTTCTTTTTTTTTTACTATATTAGAATCCATTTTGATCGCAACAGAACATTATACCTTGATATAAGGAGTATCTTGATAGCTATTACTAGTTCTCTGAAATAATAGGGGCCATGACATTAAACATTTTTCTCAATAAAGCGATGTCCAGTCATTTGGAACTCGCACTGGAATGAAGGATGTTATGTATCGTAATAAAAGTGCTGGATAGACTTCATCGCAAAACGAGTATAAAATTTATAGCATGATCTTAGCAGGGGCACATCACGCAGGTGTGCTACTAATTGCTTCCTTTCTATGAAATGATTGAAATTAAATGCAAAAAATACAAATATATTTATAAATGTTACTTAAATTTTTAGTTTCCGCATTCTACTCTAATGCTGATTGAAAATATGTGTGGATGGAGAAATGTGAATGCAAAAAATGTACTCTGAAAAAAATGACGTTCTGGAGGCAGGAAATTTAACTTTAAGTGTCAATTCTGTAAATAGGAATCCTGTCTTTCTACAGGTTCATAGAAAAACAATATTAAGTATTTTAATACCCGCAACTAAGTAATGTAATTTCATAGAAGGGATTCTGTGGCTTATAATAACAAACTAATTTCAGTAGTTCATTGCTTCCATGGTAAGAACGACAGCTTAAACAAGAGCATCTAAAACCTGAGTGGTGAGCTCTGACTTTTGTATAGAAAACGAAGCATTTGCAGACATTGTTATTGAGAAGCACCGGTAATGCTTACATTTACGTCTTCTACGACATCAAAAATCTGATACATCTGTATTCACATTTTCTGCTGTGCGTCTGAACACTCTGCGCTTTTTCTTCGGGGAGATCCGCTTTCTAAATATAATGCAATGACAAGCCGCGCTCTGTATAACTTTCTCTGATGTTCACATTTTCTATAACACAGGATAACACTGCATCGACATACAACCAGAGTTAGTACTGCTGTCGTGGCTCGATGACACAAATGTGTTTACTACCACATACTCTGATTCAACCTATTGATAGAGGAACAACTGTTAATTTGTTCGAATTCCGCTGCCTCACTCCTCGTTCCAATTTCGTCATCAAACATTTTAGCATGCTAACATATTTGCTCTCTTTTAATAAGTAATATTCTACGTCCTTTTATGCAGTCTCACTCTGTAGTGTAGCCTTAATACTCAGTATCTCTCTCACACCATCGCTCCCTATGTCTCTCTCCCACAGTCTCGGTTTTCTTCTGTCGATTTACAATATATCCCGCTACCACTGTCTCCCCTCTCACACTGTCTTCTTTTCTCTTTCTTTGTCATTGCCACTGTCTTCACCATTTCTCGGCAGTTCAGAAGTTCTGGAGATGTGTCCAACGTAAATTTTCCCCTATACTCGTTTAAAATTTCGGTCCTAAATGCACCCTCCCCAGTACTTACGGTCTGAGTGGGTCCAGATCGCTCCCCCCTTCCCCCCTCCCTCTCCCCCAGCTTGTGAATCGTGTCTACTTTTCCTCCCACTACCTTCAAGAATCTCTCTCTCTTTTTACTGCCACTGCCTCTCACTGACCAACAATATCTCATTTCTCTTTGGCCCCCTCTGCTATTATCTTCATCTATGTCTCTCTCGTTCTCTTCCACTGCTACTGTCTCTCTCCTACCCATCATCGTCTCCTCTCCCTTTATCTCTCACTCTCGTACCGTCACTGCCGAAGGGCAGCTCATTTTGTATTATCGCGAAATAGGGGAGATAGTGTCACAGACATGACACATGAATGGGAGTGGCAAAATCATTAAAACAAAGGCGTTTTTCGTTGCGACGGGATCTTCTCATGAACTTTCAATCACCAGTTTTCTCCTCCGATTGCGAAAACATTCTGTTGGCACCCATCTACATAGGGAGAAATGATCATCACGATGAAATGAGAGAAATCAGGTCTCGCACAGAAAAATTTAAGTGCTTGTTTTTCCCGGGTGCCGTTTGAGAATGGAACGGTAGAGAGAAAAGTTGAAGGTGGTTCATTGAACCCTCTGGCCGGCACTTTATTGTGAATAGCAGAGCAATCACGTAGATGTAGATATATCTCTCTGCTACTCTCTTTCAGCACAAATAACCGCGAATATGTTCGCATGCCAAAATTTCTTGTGAGGAAGGTGGAATGAGGACACGGGCAGCTGGTTCTCTCAGAATCTTTTCAAGAGGAAGGCTATTCCCCTCTTTGTGCTCCGAGAGGAGCCTTTTTCGGTCGTTTCCCTTCTTTTCCCTGTTAGAACAGCTTAAACAGTTTATTTAAAACGAAGTATATTTGTACACTTCGACACATTTTTATACTTTCACGCATATAAACAACAAATAACTATGCATAATATTTGGTTAACACAAAATCGTTTGTTTTACAGATTTTTCTCGGTACTTTGCTCAACGATCGCAATTCACTGAAAACGCCCAGCTTATGGTTTGTATCACAAAAGGTTAAAAACGTTATTAGAAATATTTTACTGAATTTCCAGTCTTTCCAGTTTTACATACTCTTTGGCAATCGATTTATATTCTTTTCAGACATGTTGAGACAATT
Organism: Schistocerca gregaria; assembly: GCF_023897955.1. Classification (NCBI taxonomy): domain Eukaryota; kingdom Metazoa; phylum Arthropoda; class Insecta; order Orthoptera; family Acrididae; genus Schistocerca; species Schistocerca gregaria. The sequence goes on from NC_064922.1 coordinate 358,124,882, forward strand.
TTTAGTTTTAGCCTATTTTTTGTAATTGCAGCATAACTTTGGGCGTATAAGTGTGAGCGAAAAGTGCACATTATACAGAGACACTGCGTTATAAAGTTTTATTGGTGAAAAAATGGTGACTTACACATAGTTTGGTGACCTCAGAACCCTTCCAATGGCCCTAGAAGCCTTGCCATGTGTTACCTAAAAGTCAGTTATAACTACATTTACTCCTCATACCGGATATTACGTGCATATTTTACAACATTAGTACGACAACTTTGAATGTCCCGATCTTGGTAACACATCATGATGTCCAAAAAAGTTTCGACGTTCCTCGAGACCATCATCTTAAGAACATATGGTAAAATTTTCGACGATCTGCCGTGAACAGACATTACAGAAGTGGCCATCTCCACAATTGGTACTTTTGCTACCCAAAAACCATGCTTTTTTAGGTGATCTCCAGAACGATACAGATTTCCTGGAGAAAATGGTGTCTATAGATGAATGACTAAAGAGTGTGCAGCAAAAATTTGATTTTTTTGCTATGGTTAGTTATTTAGAGTCTTGCGAGCCACGGAGCAAAAACAGGGAGAAGCTGGTTTTTGCACTTTTCTGCATACGTTCGATAACTTGAAAACTCTGGTTATCGGTAACGGATAATGACATCGAAAAAAATTGGTATTTCCCCGGGAACATCATCTTAAGTACAAACGGTAAAGTTTTCGATGATCTGCCGTCAATAGAAACTACAAAAATTGTCATCCACACAAATGGTACTTTTCTCAGAAATCGCCGATGAACAGATGGTGCTTACCCAAAAGTTTTGAACCCGTATCTCCATGATGAATAGAAACTGAGGTATCTTTCTTTCGCTTGTGCCTTTGACCCGGAATGACGCAGGGTCGGCATGGTTAATCGGATATGGCAAGATTAATTTAAGGGGTGGCCAGATGCCTTCCTGCCACCACACCGTACCCCCCGGATGGAATTAGTGTCTAGTGTAATCCATGGAATAGTGCAAATGTGTTCAGATGTCTGCGAGCCGTGGAACTGAGGCGGGATGTGGGGACCAGCCCAGTATTCATCTAGTGGGATGTGAAATACCGCCCAAAAACCACATCCAGGCTGCACGGAACACCAGCCTCCGTTGTTAAGCCGGTGGGCGGATTCGATCCGCGGCCGGCGCGCTTGCCCAGTCCAGGAAGCAGCTCATTAGAGCTCTCCGCTAACCTGGCGGGTCGAATAGAAGCCGAGGTATGACCACCTGAAAAATCGCATTTTCGCACGCGGCGTTTTGGAACTGTGGTGCATGGACCGACTGCATTTTTGAAGATATGTTTAGTGTTTAGTAATGAACCATGGACCTTGCCGTTGGTGGGGAGGCTTGCGTGCCTCAGCGATACAGATAGCCGTACCGTAAGTGCAACCACAACGGAGGGGTATCTGTTGAGAGGCCAGGCAAACGTGTGGTTCCTGAAGAGGGGCAGCAGCCTTTTCAGTAGTTGCAGGGGCAACAGTCTGGATGATTGACTGATCTGGCCTTGTAACAATAACCAAAACGGCCTTGCTGTGCTGGTACTGCGAACGGCTGAAAGCAAGGGGAAACTACAGCCGTAATTTTTCCCGAGGACATGCAGCTTTACTGTATGATTAAATGATGATGGCGTCCTCTTGGGTAAAATATTCCGGAGGTAAAATAGTCCCCCATTCGGATCTCCGGGCGGGGACTACTCAAGAGGATGTCGTTATCAGGAGAAAGAAAACTGGCGTTCTACGGGTCGGAGCGTAGAATGTCAGATCCCTTAATCGGGCAGGTAGGTTAGAAAATTTAAAAAGGGAAATGGATAGGTTAAAGTTAGATATAGTGGGAATTAGTGAAGTTCGGTGGCAGGAGGAACAAGACTTTTGGTCAGGTGACTACAGGGTTATAAACACAAAATCAAATAGGGGTAATGCAGTTGTAGGTTTAATAATGAATAGGAAAATAGGAATGCGGGTAAGCTACTACAAACAACATAGTGAACGCATTATTGTGGCCAAGATAGATACGAAGCCCACACCTACTACAGTAGTACAAGTTTATATGCCAACTAGCTCTGCAGATGACGAAGAAATTGAAGAAATGTATGATCAAATAAAAGAAATTATTCAGATAGTGAAGGGTGACGAAAATTTAATAGTCATGGGTGACTGGAATTCGGTAGTAGGAAAAGGGAGAGAAGGAAACGTAGTAGGTGAATATGGACTGGGGCAAAGAAATGAAAGAGGAAGCCGCCTGGTAGAATTTTGCACAGAGCACAACTTAATCATAGCTAACACTTGGTTCAAGAATCATAAAAGTAGGCTGTATACATGGAAGAAGCCTGGAGATACTGACAGGTTTCAGATAGATTATATAATGGTACGACAGAGATTTAGGAACCAGGTTTTAAATTGTAAGACATTTCCAGGGGCAGATGTGGACTCTGACCACAATCTGTTGGTTATGACCTGTAGATTAAAACTGAAGAAACTGCAAAAAGGTGGGAATTTAAGGAGATGGGACCTGGATAAACTAAAAGAACCAGAGGTTGTACGGAGTTTCAAGGAGAGCATAAGGGAGCAATTGACAGGAATGGGGAAGGGAAATACAGTAGAAGAAGAATGGGTAGCTTTGAGGGATGAAGTAGTGAAGGCAACAGAGGATCAAGTAGGTAAAAAGACGAGGGCTAGTAGAAATCCTTGGGTAACAGAAGAAATATTGAATTTAATTGATGAAAGGAGAAAATATAAAAATGCAGTAAATGAAGCAGGCAAGAAGGAATACAAACGTCTCAAAAATGACATCGACAGGAAGTGCAAAATGGCTAAGCAGGGATGGCTAGAGGACAAATGTAAGGATGTAGAGGCTTATCTCACTAGGGGTAAGATAGATATTGCCTACAGGAAAATTAAAGAGACCTTTGGAGAAAAGAGGACCACTTGTATGAATATTAAGAGCTCAGATGGAAACCCAGTTCTAACCAAAGAAGGGAAAGCAGAAAGGTGGAAGGAGGATATAGGGGGGCTATACAAGGGCGATGAACTTGAGGAGAATATTATGGAAATGGAAGAGGATGTAGATGAAGATGAAATGGGAGATACGATACTGCGTGAAGAGTTTGACAGAGCACTGAAAGACCTGAGTCGAAACAAGGCCCCTGGAGCAGACAAAATTCCATTGGAACTACTGACGGCCTTGGGAGAGCCAGTCCTGACAAAACTCTACCATCTGGTGAGCAAGATGTATGAGACAGGCGAAATACCCTAAGACTTCAAGAAGAATGTAATAATTCCAATCCCAAAGAAAGCACGTGTTGACAGATGTGAAAATTACCGAACTATCAGCTTAATAAGTCACAGCTGCAAAATGCTAACGCGAGTTCTTTACAGACGAATGGAAAAACTGGTAGAAGCCGACCTCGAGTAAGATCATTTTCAATTCCGTATAAATATTCGAACACGTGAGGCTGACTCTACGACTTATCTTAGAAGCTAGATTAAGGAAGGGCAAACCTACGTTTCTAGCATTTGTAGACTTAGAGAAAGCTTTTGACAATGTTGACTGGAATACTCTCTTTCAAATTCTCAAGGTGGCAGGGGTAAAATACAGGGAGCGAAAGGCTATTTACAATTTGTACAGAAACCAGATGGCAGTTATAAGAGTCGAGGGACATGAAAGGGAAGCAGTGGTTGGGAAGGGAGTGAGACAGGGCTGTAGTCTATCCCCGATGTTATTCAATCTGTATATTGAGCAAGCAGTGAAGGAAACAAAAGAAAAATTCCGAGTAGGTATTAAAGTCCATGGAGAAGAAATAAAAACTTTGAGGTTCGCCGATGACATCGTAATTCTGTCAGAGACAGCAAAGGACTTGGAAGAGCAGTTGAACGGAATGGATAGTGTCTTGAAAGGAGGATATAAGATGACCATCAACAAAAGCAAAACGAGGATAATGGAATGTAGTCGAATTAAGTCGGGTGATGCTGAGGGAATTAGATTAGGAAGTGAGACAGTTAAAGTAGTAAAGGAGTTTTGCTATTTGGGGAGCAAAATAACTGATGATAGTCGAAGTAGAGAGGACATAAAATGTAGACTGGCAATGGCAAGGAAAGCGTTTCTGAAGAAGAGAAATTTCTTAACATCGAGTATAGATTTAAGTGTGAGGAAGTAATTTCTGAAAGTATTTGTATGGAGTGTAGCCATGTATGGAAGTGAATCATGGACGATAAATAGTTTGGACAAGAAGAGAATAGAAGCTTTCGAAATGTGGTGCTACAGAAGAATGCTGAAGATTAGATGGGTAGATCACATAACTAATGAGGAAGTATTGAATCGGATTGGGGAGAAGAGAAGTTTGTGGCACAACTTGACCAGAAGAAGGGATCGGTTGGTAGGACATGTTCTGAGGCAACAAGGGATCACCAATTTAGTATTGGAGGGCAGCGTGGAGGGTAAAAATTGTAGAGGGAGACCAAGAGATGACTACACTAAGCAGATTCAGAAGGATGTAGGTTGCAGTAGGTACTGTCAGATGAAGAAGCTTGCACAGGATAGAGTATCATGGAGAGCTGCATCAAACCAGTTTCAGGACTGAAGACCACAACAACAACAACAACAACAGTAAGAAATAATATTTATTCTATGTGTGAGAATTTTGGCGTATCCCTCGAATTGCGTTTTGTGTAAATCATGCCAGACCTTCTTTAAATAACGAAAAATTTTGGTTGCAATGTTTGGACAAGAGGCTCAATCATACATCTTGCCCCGAGCACAGTCCTGACTCTCAGCGATCCTGTTAACAAGCAGAAGGGCCAGGATAGTAGGACATCCGCTAAGACATCAGGGAATAACTTCCAAGGTACTAGAGGCAGCTGTAGAGGGTAAAAACCGTAAAGGAAGACAGAGATTGGAATACATCCAACATACAACTGAGGACGTAGGTTGCGTCGGTTGCAATTCCTAGTCTGAAATGAAACGGTTGGCACAGGAGAGGAATTCGTGACGGGTCGCATCATAAGACCCACGACACAATTTTTTCTCAACATTATTCTGTAGCACCACATTTGAAACTCGTCGATTGTCTTCTTTTCTGGTTGTCCCACCGTACATGATTCGCTACTATAAAATACCGTGCTCCAAACCTACATTCTCAGAAATTTCCTCCTCAGGTTAAGACCGGTATTTGACACTAGCAGATTTCTCTTGGCCAGGAATGCGCTCTTTGTCTGTGCTAATCTGCTTTCTGTGTCCTCCTTACTTCATACGCCATGTGTTATTTTGCTTTCAAGGTAGCAGTAGACCTTCTCTTCGTCCATTTCGTGATCCATAATTCTTCATGTTCAGACCATCGATAATTTCTGATGCTTCTCATTACTTTCTTCTATTTACTCTCAGTATTGTGTATTCTTTAGACTGGTCATTCGGTTAGGTATGCCTTATAATTGTTCTTCACTTTAACTGGGGACATAAATGTCATCAGGGAATCGTATGATTGATATCCTTTCAAACTGATTTCAGTTCCATTCTTGAATATTTCTTTTATTTCCTTCATTGCTTCTTCAATATGTAGACTGACCAGCAGAGGCACAAGATTACATTCCTGCCTTATATCATTTTTAATCCGAGCACTTCATTCATGGTCTTCCAGTTTTATTGTATCCTCTTGATTCTTGTATATATCGTATATTACCCGTTTTTCCCTGTAGCTCACCCTTTTTGGCTAAAATTCCGGACATCTGCACCATTTTACATTGTCGAACTCTTTTTCCAGGTCGGCAATTCTATGAGCCTGTCCTTAATTTTTTGTCTTGCTTCCACTATCAATCAATGTGGCACCCTTGCCTTTCCGAATTCAAAAATGATCGGTATCTAATAAATTTTCAATTTTTTCCATTCTTCTGTGTATTCTTCTCGTCGCCGCCTTGGACGCATGAGCCATTAGGCTGGTTGTGTGGTAATTCTCGTTCTTATATGCGTTGCAACAATTGGACACATGTGGTTCAGAGATGTAACATGTTGCGCGTGCTTAAGAGATGAAATCTACTCTGTCTTTCTGTCGGGTAGCGGGTCGCAGCCTCTGGGTGGATGTCATTTTAGTAGACGTCGTTTAGTCTAATTGTATATCGGTGATGAAATGGTGATTAGGACAACACAACGCCCAGACGCGAATGGGGAAAAACAGTCGTCCAGCTGGGATTCGAACCCGAGTGCCTTCGGTTCTTATTCAGCCACAATCATCCCACAGCTGTCGACGTGGTCAGAATTCCACTACTGTAGAATTATAAAACTGTGACAAATCGCTGGAAACCGTAACTGTCGTAAAATATCTCGAATAACGATCCGGACCGATTATAAGCGGAATGACCATTTTAAACTAGGAAATGCAGACGCTAGACTGAGATTCATAGACAGCAACTTAAGGAAGTATAGTTCATTTACGAATTAAGGGCTTACAAAACACTCCTTTTAACGGTTCTTGTGTACTGTTCATCAGTCTTGGATACTTACCAGATTGGATTACTAGGATATATACCGTAAATATCTAACAAAGAGCGGCCAGTTTCGTCATGGGATCGTTTAGTCGGCAAGAGAGTGTTTCCGAGGAGGTCAACAATTTCCAGTGCCAGACGTTGCAAGAGGGTCGGGACGGAGTGGTTTACTATTGAAATTCAGAAATAGTACGTTCCGGGAAGTCTTGGACAACATACTACTTCTTCTTACATACGCCCTGCGAAATGACCATGAAAACTCGAGAAATTACCGCAAATACAGAGGTATATCGACAATCGTTCTTTCCATATGATATTCGCGAATCTGCCAGGGAAGGATGGAAGGAAGATTACAATTTAACATTCTGTTGACATCGAGATCATTAGTGAAGAAATACAAGCTAGGTGTCTTTTCGAAGGTACCAGCTTGGGATTTGCCTGAACGGATTAAGGGAGATCACAGAAAAATCTGGACTCCCGGGCGCTGATTTGAACTGTCCTTCTCGTGAATGCGAGTCGAGTGTGCTAACCACTGCGCCACCTAGCTCACCGCAAATGGACCGCCACACATCGACAGGCGGCCTAAGAAGTATAAATGTGGATGCAGACAGAGAACAGTACGACCGGATTTTGATATTGCAACCTTATGTGAACTGAATACTACCGAGCTTTTTTTTTTGCAAACTAGTCACCCTAACGGCAGTGGGCATAGCCGCCATGAAAACCCTGCACAACGCGAGTGCCCACCACTTGAGTGGCCTCCGAAGTCAGCAACATCGAGTACTTGTGGGACTTCTAGGGAAGGTACATATAGGCGTTCGATATGTGCTCCCCAACTCAATTGCAGGTTTACGCTAAAAGTTACTCATTAGTTTTGTCGACGCGTATGAAAACACATACAACCATAACAATTTACTGGTGTAATGCAATAGTCATGAACAAAACAATTACTATTGTTCTTTTAACCTGTAATAGATAGAGCCGCAAGAACTTTTCACCATCACTGTTGCCGACATATACGTCGCGAGAAAATTCAACAATTGTGTTGATATATTTTGAAAAAAAAATGTATACGTCGGTTATTTTGCCGTCTCACTTGCACGGTTGTTTACGGTCTGACTAGTTCGAAGTTGATCGTACTTAAACTTAACACAAAGTAGAAAACTAGGTGCGTATTTTCATATTAACAGAATCTTCCCTCAGTTCTTGGTATAATGAAAGAAAACCACCAGTTTGCTTTTGTTCTACAATATTACTTTTATTGTTAACCGGTTTTCGGCTTACAAGGCCATCTTCAGACATTTACTGAGTATTATCACCAAAGAAGTTAAATGTTAGCAGACAACATTGAAAGAGAAGTAACACATCTAGACTGATGTAGAAACATACAGTAAGTAACATCTTTGCAATGAAAAAGTAAAAACTGAACAGTATATAAATAACAATGGAGTAGACAGGAAAACCTTTTGCACAAAATAGGAATAGCATGCCCACATAACAGTTTCTATTAATAAACAAAACTAATAAAATAAAATAAAATTAGTGCTAGGAGGTATGGAACATGGAGAGTGATACACAACCAATTAAAAGAAGAGACAGTTATCAATGTAAATACAGAATACATAAGGAACTTAAGCAATATCAATAAGATAAAGAGAAATAAATAAATGCAGGAAAATGGAGGAAGAGAGAGTGTGGGAAGTAATGAACAAACAAAGGCCATAAACTCAATTTGCCGGAAGCCCTGGAAATTAACAAACATCTTGCTCACAGTCCAGGTCTCATCCTAAACGACCAGACACAGCTCAACACTTCCCCTCTCCTAAACTTCATATAATCATCTTTGTTGTTCATTACTTCCCATACACTCTCGTCCTACATATTCCCATTTTCCTTTATTCATTAAATTGTTTTGTTTTGTTGAAGTTGTCTTTGTATTTCACAGAGACTGTAATTTCAATAATTAAGGCTTTCTTCTAACTGGTACTTGTATTACTGTCCATGTTTAACACCCCTTGTAGTTGTCTCATCAAATACTGTTCGTATTTTACTTTGCTCATTTATTCAATGAAAACTGGGACACAGTCACTGCTTGGACTATAATGTTAATGTTAAAATGCAGTACCACCACACACTCAAACTGTAGGTTTCCTCAAACACCTCCATCTTCCTTCATTTATTTATTTCTCTTTGTCTTATTGATATTGCTTAAGTTCCTTATGTATTCTGTATTTACATTGATAACTGTCTCTTCTTTTAATTGGTTGTGTATCGCTCTCCATGTTCCATACTTCCTGATGCAGCCTTGTCTAGTACTAATTTTATTTTATTTTATTAGTTTTGTTTATTGATAGAAACTGTTATGTGGGCATGCTATTCCTATTATGTGCAAAAGGTTTTCCTGTCTACTCCATTGTTATTTATATACTGTTCAGTTTTTATTATTCCATTGCAAAGATGTTACTGTATGTTTCTACTTCAGTCTAGATGTGGTACTTCTCTTCCAATGTTGTCTACGTATTTTCCATTACTTTCCAAAAAGTAGAAATGTTCCGTAGGTAATTTCTGAATTTACTATGTCCATATACACTCCTGGAAATGGAAAAAAGAACACATTGACACCGGTGTGTCAGTCCCACCATACTTGCTCCGGACACTGCGAGAGGGCTGTACAAGCAATGATCACACGCACGGCACAGCGGACACACCAGGAACCGCGGTGTTGGCCGTCGAATGGCGCTAGTTGCGCAGCATTTGTGCACCGCCGCCGTCAGTGTCAGCCAGTTTGCCATGGCATACGGAGCTCCATCGCAGTCTTTAACACTGGTAGCATGCCGCGACAGCGTGGACGTGAACCGTATGTGCAGTTGACGGACTTTGAGCGAGGGCGTATAGTGGGCATGCGGGAGGCCGGGTGGACGTACCGCCGAATTACTCAACACGTGGGGCGTGAGGTCTCCACAGTACATCGATGTTGTCGCCAGTGGTCGGCGGAAGGTGCACGTGCCCGTCGACCTGGGACCGGACCGCAGCGACTCACGGATGCACGCCAAGACCGTAGGATCCTACACAGTGCCGTAGGGGACCACACCGCCACTTCCCAGCGAATTAAGGACACTGTTGCTCCTGGGGTATCGGCGACGACCATTTGCAATCGTCTCCATGAAGCTGGGCTACGGTCCCGCACACCGTTAGGCCGTCTTCCGCTCACGCCCCAACATCGTGCAGCCCGCCTCCAGTGGTGTCGCGACAGGCGTGAATGGAGGGACGAATGGAGACGTGTCGTCTTCAGCGATGAGAGTCGCTTCTGCCTTTGTGCCAATGATGGTCGTATGCGTGTTTGGCGCCGTGCAGGTGAGCGCCACAATCAGGACTGCATACGACCGAGGCACACAGGGCCAACACCCGGCATCATGGTGTGGGGAGCGATCTCCTACACTGGCTGTACACCTCTGGTGATCGTCGAGGGGACACTGAATAGTGCACGGTACATCCAAACCGTCATCGAACCCATCGTTCTACCTTTCTTAGACCGGCAAGGGAACTTGCTGTTCCAACAGGACAATGAACGTCCGTATGTATCCCGTGACACCCAACGTGCTCTAGAAGGTGTAAGTCAACTACCCTGGCCAGCAAGATCTCCGGATCTGTCCCCCATTGAGCATGTTTGGGACTGGATGAAGCGTCGTCTCACGCGGTGTGCACGTCCAGCACGAACGCTGGTCCAACTGAGGCGCCAGGTGGAAATGGCATGGCAAGCCGTTCCACAGGACTACATCCAGCATCTCTACGATCGTCTCCATGGGAGAATAGCAGCCTGCATTGGTTCGAAAGGTGGATATACACTGTACTAGTGCCGACATTGTGCATGCTCTGTTGCCTGTGTCTATGTGCCTGTGGTTCTGTCAGTGTGATCATGTGATGTATCTGACCCCAGGAATGTGTCAATAAAGTTTCCCCTTCCTGGGACAATGAATTCACGGTGTTCTTATTTCAATTTCCAGGAGTGTAGAATACTGCAGTGTGCAACTTTGATCTATCGCTTAAATAGGTAAGTGGTAGAGGGAGGGCAGAAGGTGAAAAATAGGGTGGAAGCGAGGGAAAGAGGGGGAAGGGGAGAGAAGGTGGGGCGAGAGGGATTGAGATAGGAGAGAGAAGACACTGAGAGGAAGTAGAAGGGATGACACGAGCGTTGCGGACTTACGCTCGGTAAAACATTGTAGTAACATATGTAAAAGAGATAACGTATGTTAAAATTCTAAAACTCAAACAGTATTTAAAATAAAATTAACGATAAAATATTAAAATTCTGTAACAACGAAAGTGTAAAGCTGTGTAAAATATACAAAAGTGAAATTATAGAAGCGGCATTATGAGTACCATGTAAAATTAGGGGGGAACAGGATGTGAGGTTTATTTGGTTGCCTTTGCTTCTGCTTCTGCTTGATGGCATTGCACACACATCAGGTTTTGCAGAGCGTACGGAAGCTAGTCTGGGTGGAGGTTTGCTGTTAGGACGGTGTGTGAACCGACGTGCCACCGTTGTCCCTCCTTGGTGAGCGGGCTGCTGCTCTTAAGGGTGTTGTGTCGGAGGTAGAGGATTTAAAGAGGCCTTCAAAGTTTCTACAACTTGACTGTTAATAAAGTGCTCCTAATGGTTTAATACGAGGAGTGTTTTTTAAGTAAGAACCGTTTAGAAATTTAAAAAAGACGTGCTAAGATATCTCAATAATTTTATTTTTACATGAAAGCCTGTACCTTAATCTACTTTTCTACATAATTTTCAATATTGAGGCACTTGTCATATCGTTGTGCCAGTTTTTGAATACCCTCCTCATAGAAGTCTGCCGCCTGACTTGTTAACCACTGCATAACCAGTGTTTTGACTTCGTCATCGTCTTGAAGACGCTGACCGGCCAGGTATTTTTTCAAGTGCAGGGACACATGGTAGCCAGTGGGCGCAAGATCGGGGCTGTACGGAGGATGATCCAGAGTTTCCCATCGAAAAGATGTGATGAGATCTTTGGTCTGATTCACCACATGCGGACGGGCATTGTCTTGCAGCAAAACGATGCCCTTGCTCAGCTTCCATGGACTGTTGCTTTGATTCTGATATGACGTAGGCCACCCATGTTTCATCGCCCGTAACAATTTGACTTAAGAAATCATCACCGTCGTCGTGGTACCGCTCAAGGAAAGTCAATGCACTGTCTAAACGTTTGGTTTTGTGCACATCCGTCAACATTTTCGGTATCCAACGTGCGCACAATTTTCGGTAATTCAAGTGTTCGGTCACAATGCTATACAAAACACTACGAGAAACATTAGGAAAGTCATCCCGCAAGGAGGTAATCGGTGCTTCGGTCTAAAGTGATGAATATCGTTAGCCTCAAACTCTTTACGCTAACTGGCAATACGAAACTGCCTAGCAGTTACTTCTGACATTCGTCTCTATAAGTCATGAGTATGTATACGATTTTCTTGTCTCCTTGTTGACCTTGCTGCCGTTGATTTTACGTTGTTGTTGCATTTAAATTTCATGTAGCAATTTTAATGACAGTTTAAATAATCTGTTAATTATAGACCAAAATATGCCATCTTGAGTCTATCCGAGTGCCACTCTTTCAATTGGTAGTAATATCAGCACAAGCAGGTTCTCTGTGATGCAAAAACAGTGCTTGCGCACCTCTCTTGTAACCGTCACATCAAGACAATTCATGGCGCCTTTATTTTCGTAGTCACTTGTAAACCTAATCTTCGGGTGAGGAGCACTCATTGTTTTCGCTATACGAATATCATTAACATCGCTTCCATCTCCTTTATCTCCAGTCTTTTAATAATGTACGAGTAATGATACTCACACAGGGGTCATCTTTAGACTCTAACCACAAATGCTGCTTGCTGTGACACAATGTGCTCTTGTGAATGTATGGAAAAAATTTTATGGAGCTGGCATGTGCCATTTGAGATTACATCGTGAAGGCGCCAAAAAATCGTTGCAGGCAGGTTATAATTTGATGAGTTACTGTGATGGCAGGAATAACGGAATAAAACAAAATAATACTCCAATCAGAATCACCACAGCAAGAGTAGCCCATCTCAGTTTTTCCAACTTAAATATTTGTTACGGTATTGTTAAAACTGTGTGATGGTGTTTTACAGAAATGTTTGAACAACACAGCTATTCGAAACTTCTGCCGCCACGTTACTGGTAGACCGTGGGACGACACTTCGTAGACTGTTTTAGGCGTTCGAGCCAGTGGTTTCTCACTCAACTTCACTGCCTGCAATCGTCCTCGCACTCAGGTCTACGCGAATATATAGTGAATCCTCGTAAAGAAGACTCTTCGTGGGCCCTGTGCTAAACTTGACTCTTCATATGAGCACGGTAGCAGTACAAAGGTCGCATAGACGGTAACCAATTAGATTATGGAACGGCATTACTATGATAAAGTCATCATTGAAGAATTGCCATTCCGCACAAACTATTGTCTTGTTGCATTCTTCGATTTTAGTTCTGTTCCCTCCCTGGATATGGGTGAAATAACAAAGATACACACCTGTACATTTCTGATGTAGTATTTACGAGGGTTGGTTGTAAAGATTAGTCGCCTCCACAAAATCACGCTGCTATCATGACATTGGGTTTAGGTGTTCGTTCGTTTTTCCCGCTCGCTGTTCGGGAGTGGAATAGTAGAGAGATAGTATGATTGTGGTTCGATGAACCCTCTGCCAAGCACTTAAATGTGAATTGCAGAGTAGTCATGTAGATGTAGATGTAGATGGGTAACTGTGTTAGTCTATTTGTACTTAGTCATACTTGACTGCGGCACATTTTTCCCAGCGACGGACTTTGGCTACAAATGTATGCATTTTGGTGATTTAGTTCCATCTCTAAAATCTCCTCGTCGTCATTCTGGAAATGTCTCCAACATGAAGGTTTCTTCATAGGAGGAAAGAGGAAGGAGTCATTGGATGCCATGCCTGGAGAATACGGGTGGTGAGTTACAATTTTGCATTCCAAAGAACCTGCATCTCTGAAGGTGATCTGTGTAGAATGAGCTGGGTAGTCGTCGCGGCGCAAAGCACGCCGCATTGGACTGCGTCCCGCGAAGTTTCATCTTGACAGCCTCCCGTAACCTCCTCTGGAGATGTCGGTAGTATGCTCCTGTGACGGATTTCCCTTCTGAACACAATGTGCTTTCACCATACGACGGCTGTCCCAAAAACACTCAGGCCCCACTATGCCCAGTGATGGCTGGTATTTCGCTTTTTTCGCTGGTGATTTTTTTCCGTTGGGAGAGGATATCGGGTTCCGACATTGGTTTGATGACCAGGGGAAAATCACGAAAACCTTGGTCGGACTGGTGGATTGGAACCATTTTAATTTATCTCTGGGTAATGTTGTTCATTTTCCCAGGCAAATGTCGATTGTACGCATTTATGTATATACACTACCGGTCATTAAAATTGCTACACCAAGAAGAAATGCAGATGACAAACGGGTATTCATTGGACAAATATATTATACTAGAACTTCTCGCAAGTTGGGTGCATAGATCCTGAGAAATCAGACCCAGAACAACCACCTCTGGCCGTAATAACGGCCTTGATACGCCTGGACATTGAGTCAAACATAGCTTGAATGTCGTGTACAGGTACAGCTGTCCATGCACCTTCAACACAATACCACAGTTCATCAAGAGTAGTGATTGGCGCATGGTGACGAGCCAGTTGCCTGTATCCAGAAACGCCCGTAAAGGACCTGCAACATGCGGTCGTGCATTATCCTGTTGAAATGTAGGGTTTCGCAGGGATTAAAATAAAGGTACAGCCACGGGTCGTTGTTATTGTTGTTGTGGTCTTCAGTCCTGAGACTGGTTTGATGCAGCTCTCCACGCTACTCTATCTGTGCAAGCTTCTTCATCTCCCAGTACCTACTGCAACCTACATCCTTCTGAATCTGCTTAGTGTATTCATCTCTTAGTCTCCCACTACGATTTTTACCCTCCACGCTGCCCTCCAATACTAAATTGGTCGTAACACATGTGAAATGTAACGTGCACTGTTCCAAGTGCCATCAATGCGAACAAGACGTGATCGAGATGTGTAACCAATGGCACCCCATACCATCACGCCAGGTGATACGCCAGTATGGCGAATACACGCTTCAAATGTGGATTCACCATGATGTCGCCAAACACGGATCGACCATCATGATGCTGTAGACAGAACCTCGATTCATCCGAAAAAATGACGTTTTGCCATTCGTGCAACCAAGTTCGTCGTTGAGTACACCATCGCAGGCACTCCTGTCTGTGATGCAGCGTCAAGAATAACCGCAGCCATGGTCTCGGAACTGATAGTACATGCTGCTGCAAACGTCGTCAAACTGTTCGTGCAGATGGTTGTTGTCTTGCAAACGTCCCCATCTGTTGACCCAGGGATCGAGACGTGGCTGCACGATCCGTTACAGCCATGCGGATAAGATGCCAGTCATCTCGACTGCTAGTGACACGAGGCATTTGGGATTCATCGCGGCGTTCCGTATTACCCTACTGAACCCACCGATTCCATATTCTGCTAACAGTCATTGGTTCTCGACCAACGCGAGCAGCAATGTCGCGATACGATAAACCGCAATCGCGATAGGCTACAATCCGACCTTTATCAAAGTCGGAAACATGATGGTACGCATTTCTCCTCCTTATACGAGGCATCATAGCAATGTTTCACCAGGCAACTCCGGTGAACTGGTGTTTGTGTATGAGAAATCGGTTGAAAACTTTCCTCATGTCAGCATGCCACCGGCGCCAACCTTGTGTGAATGCTCTGTTGCATAAAACAGCATCTTATTCCTGTCGGTTAAATTTCGCGTCTGTAGCACGTCATCTTCTTGGTGTAGCAATTTTAATGGCCAGTAGTGTACGTATGCGTGTGCGCTGTGTTGTTTGTGTGGAACCGTGAACTGGTAGTGAATCTGTATATCTCCGCTGACTGCTTTGCTCCTTTGCCTCTGTGTCATATAAACCTATCACTCGTCCATTACGTTTGAGGAAGAATACTAACATAGCTGCAAGGTTTCTGCTGCTGCATCAGTTCGCCGAGGTTTCGGAACGGGTGTGAGCAGAGCAGAACCCGGCGAGCGGCGACCTTTGTCAGGTTCAAGATCTACATCTACATCTACATCCATACTCCACAAGCCACCTGACGGTGTGTGGCGGAGGGTACCCTGAGTACCTCTATCGGTTCTCCCTTCTATTACAGCCTCTTATTGTTCGTGGAAAGAAGGATTGTCGGTATGCTTCTGTGTGGGCTCTAATCCCTCTGATTTTATCCTCATGGTCTCTTCGCGAGATATAAATAGGAGGAAGCAATATACTGCTTGATTCTTCGGTGAAGGTATGTTCTCGAAACTTCAACAAAAGCCCGTTCCGAGCTACTAAGCGTCTCTCCTGCACAGTCTTCCACTGGAGTTTATCTATCATCTCCGTAACGCTTTTGCGATAACTAAATGATCCTGTAACGAAGCGCGCTGCTCTCCGTTGCATCTTCTCTATCTTATCTATCAACCCTGTATGGTACGGATCCCACACTGCTGAGCAGTATTCAAGCAGTGGGCGAACAAGCGTACTGTAACCTACTTCCTTTGTTTTCGGATTGCATTTCCTTAGGATTCCTCCAATGAATCTCAGTCTGGTATCTGCTTTACCGACGATCAACTTTATATGATCATTCCATTTTAAATCACTCCTAATGCGTACTCCCAGATAATTTATGGAATTAACTGCTTCCAGTTGCTGACCTGCTATTTTGTAGCTAAATGATAAGGGATCTATCTATCTATGTATTCGCAGCACATTACACTTGTCTACATTGAGATTCAATTGATACTCCCTGCACAATACGTCAATCAGCTGCAGATCCTCCTGCATTTCAGTACAATTTTCCATTGTTACAACCTCTCGATACACCACAGCATCATCTGCAAAAAGCCTCAGTGAACTTCCGATGTCATCCACCAGGTCATTTATGTATATTGTGAATAGCAACGGTCCTATGACACTCTCCTGCGGCACACCTGAAAGCGTACAAAATGTTGAAAACTGATCCAGGACTGATTTTCACCGTTTATATTATCTCCTCGATTGCGATACTCTGGTGTTAAACACCAGGGTCTCCAACTCTCTTTCTGATATCCAGTTCTTTATAGAGAGTTGCTATGCCGCTTCGTTCGTCGTCATACAAAGTTATTTGACCGCAAAGGTGCACTGTTGTCATACATTTCCATCAGTTCAGCATAGATTCTTTAAATTGAGGAAACGGTTTACATCACGATACTCTATTTAATCGCAGGGCTCTCAATTTGTTTCGGCTCCTCTAGCAGGGTGGTATAGAACTGTGGGCTTTTCAGTGTGTAGCAGGACTGATAAAAACTGTAGGCCTCACCGAGACTCGAAGCTGAGAAACCTCTGCCTTTCTAAAAATGAATATACCGATTGATCAAAAAGTCAGTATAAATTTGAAAACTGAATAAATCAAGGAATAATGTAGACAGAGAGGTACAAATTAACACACAAGCTTTGAATGACATGGGGTTTTATTAGAACAAAAAGAAAAAAAAGAAATACAAACGTTCAAAAAAATGTCCTACAGATGGCGCTTCATCTGATCAGAATAGCAATAATTAGCATAACAAAGTAAGACAAAGCAAAGATGATGTTCTTTACAGGAAATGCTCAAAATGTCCACCACCATTCCTCAACAATAGCTGTAATCGAGGAATAATATTGTGAACAGCACTGTAAAGCATGTCCGAAGTTATGGTGAGGCATTGGCGTCGGATGTTGTCTTTCAGCATCCCTAGAGATGTCGGTCGATCACGATACACTTGCGACTTCAGGTAACTGCAAAGAAAATAATCGCACGGACTGAAGTCTGGAGACCTGAGAGGCCAAGCGTGACGAAAGTGGTGGCTGAGCACACGATCATCACCAAACGACGCGCGCAAGAGATCTTTCACGCGTCGAGCAACATGGGGTGGAGCGCCATCCAGCTTAAAAACTGTAAGTTCCAGCAGGTGTTCGTCAGCCAGGCTGGGGATGATGCGATTCTGTAACGTATCGGCGTACCTCTCACCCGTCACTGTAGCAGTTACAAACCCAGAATCAAGCATTTCCTCGAAGATAAAAGGGCCGATAACGGTAGATGTGGTAAATCCAACCCATACCGTGACTTTCTCGTCGTGCAATGGAGTTTCCACGACAGTTCTAGGATTTTCGATAGCCCAAATTCTGCAGTTGTGGTCGTTGACAGACCCTCGGAGCGTGAAATGAGCTTCGTCGGTCCACAACACGTTACTCAACCAATCGGCATCTTCCACAATCGTGTGAAACGCCCACACCGCAAATGCCCTCCGCTTCATTAAATCGCCAGGTAACAGTTCATGATGGCGATGGATTTTGTACGGATGGCATCGGAGGGTACGCCTCAGTGCCAACCAAACAGTAGTGTACGGAATGCCGGTGCGACGTGCGATTGCACGAGCGCTGACTTCCCCGTGCATAGACGAACCCGCTACAGTCTCCATTTCTTCCTGAACTGTCTCATCAGCATTACCCCTTGTGCTCGATCGGCTACTAAGGGGTCTATCGTCTAAACAACTCGTGGATTCGAACTTCGAAATCAGCCACAAGTGCATTTGTCAACGGACCTTTACCAGTTCGAATCCCCTTCCTATGGAGATAGGATCTTAACGCTGAACTAGCACATTCCCCATTCTGATAATGCAGTTTAACTAAAAGCGCCTTTTCAGGTAACGTCAACACGCAGCGACTGCTGGCACATCTGATTCTCTCTCATTACAGCTCCTTTTATACACGATTGTCATGCGCAGTCACTGACTTTTGCTCTCCAGCGCCATCTGTCGGACATTTTGTGAACTTTGTCTTTTTTTTCTTGGTTCTAATAAAACTCCATGTCATTCCAAGCATGTGCGTCAATTTGTACCTCTCTACCTACGTTATTCAGTGGTTTATTAAG
This sequence comes from Schistocerca gregaria, assembly GCF_023897955.1. Classification (NCBI taxonomy): domain Eukaryota; kingdom Metazoa; phylum Arthropoda; class Insecta; order Orthoptera; family Acrididae; genus Schistocerca; species Schistocerca gregaria. The sequence continues at coordinate 358,143,416 of NC_064922.1, forward strand.
TTTTCAACTTTATACTGACTTTTTGATCACCCGGTAAATCTGTTCTTCTACGTTCTGTCCCATAAGTAATACTGCGCAAAAAATTAAATAGTCACTTTTTTGCAACTCTGTCATTTTCCCCCCACTCGCGACGAGGTCGTGCGAGATCTGTCTCAAAGGTGTCTAAAACCTCGCTCTGTAATGATGAAAAAACGTGGCGACCTCCGGCATCACCCTCGGGCCCGGCGACGCTTCAGGCAGTGAGGTGTCGACACATGCGAAAAAAATGCCAGGGCTCAAACGTTCATGTGAGGTGCGATAAGGCACCAAATTTCACCACAGCGCCACCGTGAGCGCGTCAAACAATGGTAAGGTCGCCACACTCCTTACCCACATCCCACCCCTTCTCTTGACGCCTCTGCGATAAAGGTCTTAACCATAAGACCCCACCGTTGAAATCAAGTCTGTTTCTTACGAGTGCCAGAGGAAAACATTTTAGTCACACCGCCGCTCAGAATCGACATGACAAGGCCTCAGGAGGTGTTAGAGGGCGCGAATTAAAACACACCTTTCTTCGGGTGTTCATTTACGAACATTCCACAGTGAAAAACGACAGTTTACAGAGCGGTATGCAACAGGAAGATAGTTTTGACGACCTTTGACACTGCTGATACCCTGACGTTTGAGTCATTCTCTAAAAACGTTGTGAGTTTGCTTCCCCACTGAACGAGTTTGCACCTCTTTGGAGCGCAGTGCGACCACAATTTTTGCTCTCTGCTGCAAGTTGGAACCACTAGGAACCGTTCTAAGCCATTCGATGAAATATGATCGTTATCTGAAGCAACAAATGATGCCTATGCTTCTTCAGCCCTCCTTCTCCGCACCTTCCTATGGCATGGTCGTGGAGGAGTGCTACATTGACACATGCGTGAGTAAAATTGCAAACGGTTCCTCTAGGTACGCCCAAATCGGCAATAGGCTCCGTGTCATCCATGCGCCATCGTTGACCACTTTAAATATTTACCGGTTCACGACAACCTTTTGCTTATGTCTACGCACCTGCAGGCAGGCAGCCCTTTGACACACTTTAGCTGAGTGCCATTACTCTGCTGCCCTAGCGCCTGCTTGTGCCTGCTCTTAGGTGCCTCGGAAACGGTCAAAGGGTGTCTCTGTGCAAGTTCATTTTTAAAGTGTTCAACAAAGGCCGCAGGTGGCACTGAGAGTGTTGCCGAACTCGAGTATCTTTGAGGACCCCTGTGCTGTTTTCTTCAGGCATGTGTCAACATCGCACTTCCCCGTGATTATACAACAGGAGGACGTAAAGAGGGGCTGAGGAAGCCTAAAGACCTTTGCTGATTCGGATCACATTAGAATTTAGTCGAATGGTTTTGAACTGTCACTAATGATTCTCCAAAGGGGTCAGATCATGTTCAGTGGGACTGCAGCCACACGATGTCATTAGACAAGAGTTGAATCGTTTGGGAGGAGTTGTGTCAGACGTGGCAAACATTGTCAAGAACGACATTATGCTGGACATCGCACTGTAAACCGTCATTTGTGATCGCGAAATGTCTGTAAATGAAGGCCCCAAGCGAGCGTGTGTTTCATTGACGCGTTTCAGGGCCACCGATGGTGTCAGTGTGACATCATTAACACACCTTACGTCTCACATGGACGTTTGAGTCTTTTTTTTTCGCCTGTATGTCGAGCTTTGCAGTTTGAACCATCGCCGTTCCCGAGTGTAACGTTGCAGTTTGTTTTTGAACCGTTACAGATGAAAACACGAAATATATTCACAGTTGAAAATATGAAAGACGCGCAGCTGTATAATGGCATGACGACATTGAAAATTTGTCTTCAACCGAGACTCGAAACCACATTTCCCCCTTTACACGAGAGATTGCCTTGACTATTTCGGCTATGTGAGCACGACTCAAGGCCACCAAACTTCCATACGTCGTCATCCATATGTCATACCTCTACCACTACATCCCATTCATGTCCTTCCTGTACAGGGGAGACATTTTATTTGCAAGTCCCAGGATTACGTATCGGCCGATAAATGCACTCCTGGAAATTGAAATAAGAACACCGTGAATTCATTGTCCCAGGAAGGGGAAACTTTATTTACACATTCCTGGGGTCAGATACATCACATGATCACACTGACAGAACCACAGGCACATAGACACAGGCAACAGAGCATGCACAATGTCGGCACTAGTACAGTGTATATCCACCTTTCGAACCAATGCAGGCTGCTATTCTCCCATGGAGACGATCGTAGAGATGCTGGATGTAGTCGTGTGGAACAGTTTGCCATGCCATTTCCACCTGGCCCCTCAGTTGGACCAGCGTTCGTGCTGGACGTGCAGACCGCGTGAGACGACGCTTCATCCAGTCCCAAACATGCTCAATGGGGGACAGACCCGGAGAACTTGCTGGCCAGGGTAGTTGACTTACACCTTCTAGAGCACGTTGGGTGGCACGGGATACATGCGGATGAGCATTGTCCTGTTAGAACAGCAAGTTCCCTTGCCGGTCTAGGAATGGTAGAACGATGGGTTCGATGACGGTTTGGATGTACCGTGCACTATTCAGTGTCCCCTCGACGATCACCAGAGGTGTACAGCCAGTGTAGGAGATCGCTCCCCACACCATGATGCCGGGTGTTGGCCCTGTGTGCCTCGGTCGTATGCAGTCCTGATTGTGGCGCTCACCTGCACGGCGCCAAACACGCATACGACCATCATTGGCACCAAGGCAGAAGCGACTCTCATCGCTGAAGACGACACGTCTCCATTCGTCCCTCCATTCACGCCTGTCGCGACACCACTGGAGGCGGGCTGCACGATGTTGGGGCATGAGCGGAAGACGGCCTAACGGTGTGCGGGACCGTAGCCCAGCTTCATGGAGACGGTTGCGAATGGTCCTCGCCGATACCCCAGGAGCAACAGTGTCCCTAATTTGCTGGGAAGTGGCGGTGCGGTCCCCTACGGCACTGCGTAGGATCCTACGGTCTTGGCGTGCATCCGTGCGTCGCTGCGGTCCGGTCCCAGGTCGACGGGCACGTGCACCTTCCGCCGACCACTGGCGACAACATCGATGTACTGTGGAGACCTCGCGCCCCACGTGTTGAGTAATTCGGCGGTACGTCCACCCGGCCTCCCGCATGGCCACTATACGCCCTCGCTCAAAGTCCGTCAACTGCACATACGGTTCCCGTCCACGCTGTCGCGGCATGCTACCAGTGTTAAAGACTGCGATGGAGCTCCGTATGCCACGGCAAACTGGCTGACACTGACGGCGGCGGTGCACAAATGCTGCGCAGCTAGCGCCATTCGACGGCCAACACCGCGGTTCCTGGTGTGTCCGCTGTGCCGTGCGTGTGATCATTGCTTGTACAGCCCTCTCGCAGTGTCCGGAGCAAGTATGGTGGGTCTGACACACCGGTGTCAATGTGTTCTTTTTTTCCATTTCCAGGAGTGTTCATACGAAACTGCAGTGTCTGTGTTGTGAAGAAGTAGAATGCAATGTTCAAATGGTTCAAATGGCTCTGAGCACTATGTGACTTAACTTCTGAGGTCATCAGTCCCCTAGGACTTAGAGCTACTTAAACCTAACTATCCTAAGGACACATCCATGCCCGAGGCAGGATTCGAACCTACGTCCGTAGCAGTCTCGCGGTTCCAGACTATAGCGCCCAGGACTGCTCGGCCACACTGGATGGCTGCAATGTTCCTTTGGACGTTCATACATGCCTACAGCGGGAGGTGGTTCACATTCGTAGCTGCGAATACAGTTCATGTCTTTCATGGACTATTGCACTTCTTCATAACAAAGGCACTGCTATTTCGTATTACAGAGAAAGACTGTAGACACCTATGAGCCAAATTTCAAACTTCTGGGTCGCAGTGGGAAAAAATGACGGAGAGAGTTCCTTCTTTCCTTCCAGTCATCTTTTTCTATTCTTGACGTGGATATGTCGGTAGAGCACACACCCGCGAAAGGCAAAGGTCCTAGTTTCGAGTCCCAGTCCAGCGCAGTTTTAATCCGCCAGGACGTTTCTATCCAGCGTATACTCCGCCACAGAGTGAAAAGTCGCCCTGGAGAAAAAATTACGTAACTTTGTTTTTTCGAGGTGATAAATTTTATGACAGCCCTTGTTATATATCGTCAACAATGTTGGCCCCATCACACTACGCTCAGTTACACCAGATACGAGGCCAACGACAAATACAGGCCTGAGCCCAAGTCCGCGCAACATCAGCGGCGCAGTGTTCGTGGCCAACGATAAATATTTATCAAAGTCTTCCGGCAAAATCTTTGATAGTGTATTAGGGAAGCTTCTAACAAAGATCTTTGACAAAAGTTAGAGCGAAGGCCGTTGTTTTCATGTCGCCTCGCTCGCTTAAGAGCATTTAAGCTATAAAATGAAGTATATTTGATGCATCGCTACCACCAAAGTGATCATTACGAAGTATGAAGGCTACGAAATTCTTCATAACACAAAGCAGGCTGGCTACAGAAATCGTAATAAGCGGATGAAACCTTACAAAGGAATAGCTGCAGCAATCAGCCGCATTACAAGCTGCTGCGCTGTGGATGCTGTTAAGCTTACATATAGAAAGAAATAATGAGAAATGAGATGGAGATGTGGAAAGTGAAGTGTGTTTAAAGTCTACATGAGTGAAATAAATCTGTTTACTTGTACTCTAAATAAACTACTTAACCTTAATGAATTCCTCCTTAGGGGATTTGTATGTGGGATTTAATACGTAAAACGGTACCGTGACGGATTCGAGTACTATATTACAAGCTCGAATAACTTTCGTCTGTCGCTAAAAATCTTGACCTAAACATGAAAGGATCTTTAACAGTAGTAGTATACATTGTTTAAATAATGAAACACTGCACCAATTAAGTTTCTTTTCATGGCTTGCACGATTCTTTGCGAGAATTTATTCAAATCATCAGGTAAAAATATTTACATAGGTAAGCGTTGTTTCGAAAAATCGAAAAGATAAGTCTGTCCAACTGCTGTAAACCATCAAAATACAGCTGTAAGCCAAGAGAGTAGAACAACACACAAACAACTGCCATGTAATATGCGTATGTAAATATTTCCTCTTCATAATGAGAATAAATTTTGAAAAGGCGTTTTATTAAGAGTGAAAAAATACGTAACTAATGCAGTATTTCATTATTCAAATCGTAAATGATACAGCTGCAGGCTATCCAAGAACATCGATTATGATGAATGATTTTAAAAGACGGTATTTCTTAAACCAGTATCGTATATGCAAATATGAGGGATCACTTTCTTGAGGGCGAATTGAAATGTTTGTTCGGCCGTTGTCAATTAATTTTATGTTCTTGCACTGTAGCTCACGATACAAATTTTGGTGAACAGTTCGAGTTTTTGCCCGATCACTTGCCCGCGGAAGGTAAACGTAGTTCGAGTCTTGGTCCGGCACGCAGTTTAATTCTGTCAGGAAGTTTCAAATCAGCGCACACTCCGCTGCAGAGTGAAAATTTCATTCTGGTAGTTCGAACTTTTCTTCTCGCTATGCACGGTTTCACTCACAGTCGTTTCCATTGCTCTTTCTTTTCAAGAAATGCGTTCGCCATCAGCACATGCTGTTGCAAAGGCGATTAACTGTTCGGCTTCCGTTCCCAAGCAAATATAGCGAAAAATTTTATGATCGTGTAGGAGCTCCAGTGAAGTAGTTTGGTGAAAGAAGTTCGAGAAAATCTTTGACAGAGATCTTCTACAGTGTAATACGGGCCTCACGCTTCAGTTGTTTGTGTTGGCTGGTAGTAACACTACATTTCTGACGTCACACAGACGCGCGCTCATCCCTGTGTTTATCGTAGGCCACGACCGAATGCTACTGACGCGTCTGGCGATGTCTCTGCTTTAAGAACGACATGGTGAATACTGTTATTGTCCCTGTGAATGGAGTGTGTGCACATTTGTATTGAGATCCATTCTTCGCCGGAGACTCACTGCCAGTCATAACGACAACTAATGCATTTGGGACGAAGATCCTAGGGAAGGTTCCATCAGCCCGCCGCCGTGGCATGTCAGCGGGCGTGGAAAACTCTGCGGCGCTTCTCATTAGCGCCAGCCTTTAATGACGGCTTTGGAATGGAAGCGGTGGAGCTGTGTACGGTAGGCTTTGCGCCTGTCCGCCGCAGATTTGTCCATAATTGAATGAGCCATTCATCTGCCGGGGCGTATGGGCGCTGGCTGGCGAGCAGAGCCGCGTGCACACCCTGGCCCACGGCACAGGCCGCAGCCGGCGTGTAATCCGCCAACCTGTGGCTCCCCCTGCTGCTAATGAACTGCCCACGTGATAATGGCGCAGCGCGGACCGCCGCTGGTTTTATGGATGGTCCGCGCTTTGTTCACACGCTGTTTTATTCCTCCCGGCGTTCGTACCTGCCGCCGCTTCGCAGATGTTTTGTGCGACTCTATCTGAATGAAGCCCCTGTCACTCCTGCATTTCACTCGATATGGTAAGGTATTACGGAAAGAATGATAAATACACACATCAAAAAAACTTTTGCGTCACCTCGGTTCCTAGAGTTCTGGAACCAGTACGGAAAATTGCAACAGAGATCAACACAAACATCATTTCCGCCCTTTTTATTTGTCATAAAAACCACAAGTTGCATTTTTCAAACACCTTCCGGGGATTCAGCCAGGTAACACTTTCAGCGACAGCAACCTTCGTTGTTTGGTCTCATGGTAGGGAGAATTTGAATTTCTAGAACATCTGAACTCGATCCACGCGAACATTCGTTTTACGATGGACGTGGAAGAGGATAGTTCCCTTCCCTTTCTTGACGTGTTGGTTAAGAGGAAGGATGATGGATCATTGGGTCATGCAGTCTACAGGAAATGTACTCACACCGACTTGGACTTACAGGCTAATAGTTGTCACCATCTGGCTCAGCGTGAAGGGGTACTTCGTACCTTGCTATACAGGGCACATGTCGCTTCTGATGCTGAGGCTTTTCCAGCTAAGCTGTCCCATCTTGAAGTTACATTTCGTCAAAATGCTTATAGTGATAGATTGAATTGCGCTATCGACCAACTGTACATCAGGTGATTGATGATAATTCTGAGTCAACACCTAAGTCTACTGCCTTTTTGCCTTACGTGGGAAACACTTCCAACAAGATCGGTCCTATTTTACGGAAATACGATGTGAAATGTGTTTTCCGACCTCCATCAAAAATTAGAGGATGATCTTGGACTGATTAAGGCGGGTGTATATCGTATTCCTTGAAGCTGCAGCATAGCATATATTGGTCAAACTATCAGCACCGTGGATGTACTGAGCATAAACGGCACTCACGATTACAGCGGCCAAGTAGATCTGCTATTGCCGAACATTGCTTGGATACTGGTCACCCCATCTTATACACTCCTGGAAATTGAAATAAGAACACCGTGAATTCATTGTCCCAGGAAGGGGAAACTTTATTGACACATTCCTGGGGTCAGATACATCACATGATCACACTGACAGAACCACAGGCACATAGACACAGGCAACAGAGCATGCACAATGTCGGCACTAGTACAGTGTATATCCACCTTTCGAACCAATGCAGGCAGCTATTCTCCCATGGAGACGATCGTAGAGATGCTGGATGTAGTCCTGTGGAACGGCTTGCCATGCCATTTCCACCTGGCGCCTCAGTTGGACCAGCGTTCGTGCTGGACGTGCAGACCGCGTGAGACGACGCTTCATCCAGTCCCAAACATGCTCAATGGGGGACAGATCCGGAGATCTTGCTGGCCAGGGTAGTTGACTTACACCTTCTAGAGTACGTTGGGTGGCACGGGATACATGCGGACGTGCATTGTCCTGTTGGAACAGCAAGTCCCCTTGCCGGTCTAGGAATGGTAGAACGATGGGTAAGATGACGGTTTGGATGTACCGTGCACTATTCAGTGTCCCCTCGACGATCACCAGAGGTGTACGGCCAGTGTAGGAGATCGCTCCCCACACCATGATGCCGGGTGTTGGCCCTGTGTGCCTCGGTCGTATGCAGTCTTGATTGTGGCGCTCACCTGCACGGCGCCAAACACGCATACGACCATCAGTGGCACCAAGGGAGAAGCGACTCTCATCGCTGAAGACGACACGTCTCCATTCGTCCCTCCATTCACGCCTGTCGCGACACCACTGGAAGCGGGCTTCACGATGTTGGGGCGTGAGCGGAAGACGGCCTAACGGTGTGCGGGACCGTAGCCCAGCTTCATGGAGACGGTTGCGAATGGTCCTCGCCGATACCCCAGGAGCAACAGTGTCCCTAATTTGCTGGGAAGTGGCGGTGCGGTCCCCTACGGCACTGCGTAGGATCCTACGGTCTTGGCGTGCATCCGTGCGTCGCTGCGGTCCGGTCCCAGGTCGACGGGCACGTGCACCTTCCGCCGACCACTGGCGACAACATCGATGTACTGTGGAGACCTCACGCCCCACGCCTTGAGCAATTCGGCGGTACGTCCACCAGGCCTCCCGCATGCCCACTATACGCCCTCGCTCTAAGTCCGTCAACTGCACATACGGTTCACGTCCACGCTGTCGCGGCATGCTACCAGTGTTAAAGACTGCGATGGAGCTCCGTATGCCACGGCAAACTGGCTGACACTGACGGCGGCGGTGCACAAATGCTGAGCAGCTAGCGCCATTCGACGGCCAACACCGCGGTTCCTGGTGTGTCCGCTGTGCCGTGCGTGTGATCATTGCTTGTACAGCCCTCTCGCAGTGTCCGGAGCAAGTATGGTGGGTCTTAATCACCGGTGTCAATGTGTTCTGTTTTCCATTTCCAGGAGTGTATAATAACACAGAGATATTGACATGCACGTCCAGCTATTGGGACAGTGTTATTAGGGAGGTAGTTGAGATTAAATTAGTGAGCAACCTCGTTAACAGGGATGGAGGTTTCCGTTTCAACTCTGTTTGGAATCCGGCTCTCTCCCTTGTCAAAAAACAGAGGGACAGAGTGAATGCTACCTCACCTGCTAATTGATAGTCTCACTATCGATAGCTCTGACTTTGGTCATCTTTGGTGGCACTAGTGTTCAGTGTGTTGTCTTTCTTGCTCCAGTCCGAGAACCGAGGTTTTAAATTTGCATGTACGCCGCCTGTCCGTTGCAGTTTGCCTTGAAAATGGCGGGGTGTTCTCCCTCCTAAATATTGGCAGTGTTACCTGGCTGAATTACCGGAAGTTATTTGAAAGTTGTATACGCCAGGAGAAACTCGGGTCTCACACGCAATGATTGTTGTACCACCATACAGCGAGACCTTCAGAGGTGGTAGTCCAGATTGCTGTACACACCGGTATCCCTAATATCCAGTAGCGCCTGCTCTTGCACTGTTGCGTGCCTGTATTCGTCGTGACATACTATCCCAAGTTCATCAAGACAATGTTAGTCCAGATTGTCCCACTCCTCAACGGTGATTCGGCGTAGATCCCTCAAAGTGATTGGTGGGTCGCTTTGTCCATAAATAGCCCTTTTCAATCTACCCCAGGCATGTTCGATAGGGTTCATGTCTGGAGAACACTCTGGCGACTCTAGTCGAGCGATGTCGTTATCCTGAAGAAGGTCATTCAGAAGATGAGGACGATGGGGGCGCGAATTGTCGTCCATGAAGACGAATGCCTCGCCAATATGCTGCCGATATGATTGCACTTTCGGTAGGAGGATGGCACTGACGTATCGTACAGCCGTAAAGGCGCCTTCCGTGACCACCAGCGGCGTACGTCGGCCCCACATAATGCCACCCCAAAACAGCAGGGAACCTGTACCTTGCTGCACTCGCTGGACTGTGTGTCTAAGGCGTTCAGCCAGACCGAGTTGCATCCAAACACGTCTCCCACGATTGTCTGGTTCAAGGCATATGCGACACTCGTCGGTGAAGAGAACGTGATGCCAGTTCTGAGCGGTCCATGCGGCATGTTTCGGGCCCATCTGTACCGCGCTGCTTGGTGTTGTGGTAGCAAAGATGGACCTCGCCATGGACGTCGGGAGTGAAGCTGCGCATCACGCAGCCTATTGCGCACAGTTTGAGTCGTAACACGACGCCCTGTGTCCACACAAAAAGCATTATTCAACATGGTGGCGTTGCTGCCAGGGTTCCTCCGAGCCATAAATGTAGGTAACGGTCATCCACTGCAGTAGTAGCCCTTGGGCGGCCTGAGTGAGGCATGTCATTGGCAGTTCCTGTCTTTCTGTATTCCTCCATGTCCGAACAACTCCGAAACACCTGGACACTTCTCTTGTTGAGAGCCCTCCCTGGCACAAAGTAACAATGCGGACGCGATCGAACCGCGGTTTTGACCGTCTAGGCATGATTGAACTACAGACAACATGAGCCCTATACCTCCATCCTGGTGGAATGACGGGAACTAATAGGCTGTCGGACCCCCTCCGTCTAATAGGCGCTGTGTGCATGGGCGGGTTTAGTGGCATCTCTAAACAGTCGAAGGGACTGTGTCTGTGATACAATATCGACAGTCATCGTCTATCTTCAGGAGTTCTTGGAAATTATTGGTTCAGAGGTTCATTATAAAAATGTTTGTTTACTGTAAAATACTAGCTTATGTTGTTGTAAAGGTATTGAAATATTGTTCTGTCATTGGATGTGCCTCATTTTTCTGAGATCGCAGGTTTATTCAGATTTGCACTAATTTTTGACTGTGAACTATTGTCGACTATCAAAGAGCTGTAACTTAGCCATCTTTAAAATTCTCTGACACTCCGCCATTTACCGGACCATCTCATGCACAAAGGTCATGGGAATAACAGCCGTCCAAATTTCCAGCGGGATTTTCCTCATTTCCGACGACGCTTCTAGTATTTACATCTGGACTCGCTCGTACCGGCCGCCTAACGGGAAGCTGGAACTGCAGCGGCTCGTCCAGAGACCTGGGCCCGCTAACATTCAGCCGTACAACATTTTGAGCTCTTCTTGTACCAGTTCTAGGCGGCCGATTAGCTTGCCAACAGACACCTAACGTTACATGGTAGAGAAGGGCGTGTGACAGCGTTGTAGTCTATCCCAGATGTTATTCAATCTGTTCATTGAACGAGCAGGAAACCAAATCAAAGAAAAATTCGGAGTAGGAATGAAAGTCCAGTGAGAAGAAAAAGTTTGAGGTTTGCCGATAATACTGTAATTCTGTCAGAGACAGCAAAGGACTTGGAACGGCAGTTGAATGGAATGGACAAAGAAGATGAACATCAACAAAAGCAAAACAAGAAAAATGGAATGTAGTCGAATTAAACCAGATGAAGCTGGGGGAATTAAACTAGGAATCGAGACTTTTAAAGTAATAGATGAGTTCTGCTATTCGGACAACAAAAGAACTCATGGTGGCTGAAGTAGAGAGGATACAAAGTGTCGAATGGCGACGGCAAGAAAACACCTCCACAGAAAAGAAATTTGTTAACATCGAATATAGATTTAAGTGTTAAGCATTTGTAGGAGCGTAGTCACGTATGTAACTGAAACATGGACGATAAACAGTTTGGACAAGAAGAGGATATAAGCTTCTGAGATGTGGTGCTACAGAAGAATGCTGAAGGTTAAATGGGTAGATCACAAAACTAATGACAAGGCACGGAATAGAATTGGGGAGAATAGAGCTTTGTGGTACAACCTCACTAAAAGAAGGGATAGTTTGATAGGACACATTCTATCAAGAGATCGCCAGTTTAGTACTTGAGGGAAGTGTGAGAGGTAAAAATCGTAGAGGGAGACCATGAGATGAATACAATAAGCAGATTCAGAAGTATGTAGGTAGCAATAGTTTTTTTGGAAATGAAAAAGCTTCCGCAGGGTAGAGTAACATGGAGAGCTGCACCAAACCAATCTTTGGACCGAGGACCACAACAACGATCCACTTCCTCTCTTGAAGGCTTTTTCAAAGTCGTATTACAATTTACCATACACATAAACGTGACGGTATTAAAAACTTAACACAAAACTGACTTTAACTCACTTGTTCTAGCATACAGTGCAGTCACCAGAGATAACATAACTCATCCACTTGCTAAGTTGGCAGTAAAGAAATTGATACCCCTTGAAAATGAACATAGGTCATTCATTCAACATTCTCCAATTAAACGTTTGTGTGAGTACAATATACATCAACGAAGAAAAGCTACAAATGCTACTCCTTTGTGGAGAATATAAGTTAGCGAAAGAGCAAATGCAATATTGTTTCCTTATTGGTTCAAAAATGGTTCAAATGGCTCTAAGCACTATGGGACTTAATATTTGAGGTCATCAAGTCCCCTAAACTTAGAACTACTTAAAACTAACTAACGTAAGGACATCACACGCATCCATGCCCGACGCAGGATTCGAACCTGCGGCCGTAGCAGCCGCGTAGTTCTGGACTGAAGCGCCTAGAACCCCTCGGCCACCGGTGCCAGCTTCCTTATTGGTAATACGGATTCATATAGTACTTACAACCGACGTGTTGTGTACAGTAAAAGAAGTCTTTGCTTAAAAAATTTACCGTCATCAGTTTTCGTTTATTGTGTCTGGAAGTAGGCGTAATGCTTCTCAGGTAGATTAAGTCTGTAGAGACGGTATCCTGAAAAAAGGCCTCCCTTCCCGACGCATATTTTCTCGTCTTCCTGTGACGCTATAGGTGACGACAAGTTTCAGAATCAGGCAACGCAACCATCATAGAACTCGCACAAACAAAACCGCCAGAGTTCCTGTTCTCCAATTTGATGTGATGAATCCACTCGCAAGCACACGCCAGCTAGAACAGTAGATTCTCATTGCTAAAACCAGTGTACATGACACTCTAACGCGAAATTTAACCGACAGGAAAAAGATGCTGTGATGTGCAAATGATTAGCTTTTCACAGCACTCACACAAGGTTGGCGCCGGTGGCGACATCTAAAACTTGCTGACACGAGGAAAGTTTCCAACCGATTTCTCATACACAAACACCAGTCGACGGCGTTGCCTGGAGAAACGTTGTTGTGATGCCTCGTGTAAGGAGGAGAAATGCGTATCCGACTTTGATGAAGGTCGGATTGCAGCCTATTGCGATTGCGGTTTATCGTATCGAGACATTGCTGCTCGCGTTGGTCGAAATCCAATGACTGTTAGCAGAATATGGAATCGATGGGTTCAGGAGGGTAATACGGAACGCCGTGCTGGATCCCGACTGCCTCGTATCACTAGCAGTCGAGATGACAGGCATCTTATCCGCATGGCTGTAACGGATCGTGCAGCCACGTCTCGATCCCTGAGTCAACAGATGGGGACGTTAGCAAGACAACAACCATCTGCACGAACAGTTCGACGACGTTTGCAGCAGCAGGGACTATCAGCTCGGAGACCATTGCTGCGATTACCCTTGACGGTGCATCACATTTACGAGCGCCTGCTATGGTCTACTCAACGACGAACCTGGGTGCATGAATGGCAAAACGTCATTTTTTCGGATGAATCCAGGTTCTGTTTACAACATCATGATGGTCGCTCCCTGCCCTTATGTTGTGGGGCACCCTTCGTCTGGCTTCTTTGTAAAGACCAGTCCACTGCTAGTAGCTACACAACCACCGCCACAGCTTTCGACTTCATCGGAGCAGGTAAACCCTTCTGCTTGACACTGAAGGTACCTTCGAAGAGACAACGTCCCTTAAGAGAGGATTTTATTATCAGCAATCACAATCATTAAGGAATAAATGTATTGGGAAATCATTGTAAGAAGTCTAAAATCTTTAAAAAAAAGTTTTCTGCAAGATGTACCGTTATCTACGAGGGGCGTTCAGTACGAACTGCAAGACATTTATTTTCTGAAAGCAGGTTGATATTATTCGTGAATCCAGTGCACCATATTATTCCCCACTCTTTTGATTACAATACGCTATTGTTCAATATAATCTCCATTCAATGCGACGGCCTTACGCTAGCTTATTCGGTTGGCCTGTGCGCCCGCACGGTACCATTCTACGAGCCGCCGACGTCGGAGCCAATATCTTGTTACATAAGTAACCTTCCCATGATCGACGTACTGTTTCCTGCGGAGTGCGTCCTTCATTGGGCTAAACAGATGGTGGGGAGCCTCTCAATGAATTGCTGTTTTGTTTCCGGTGTAGAAGTGATGAACCTATTTTTCATCACCTGCGACGGTGTTCGCCAAAAAATTGTCAAAATTTGCCTCGTATCTAGCATGCATTTCCACACAGAGCGTTCTTCGTTGCTGCTGATCGTCTTCTGTAGCGCGGCAAGGAACCAGGCGGGCAGACACCTTTGAGCATCGGAACTGGAGGACGAGTGTGTCAGCAGGATCAACAGAGACATACAGCTGTACAGCGAGGTGTTTGTTTGTGATCCGTCGAACACCATGAGAGTGTCCGCACGTTCCCGTACTGCAGGAGCCACAGCAGCGTGCGGGCGGTCGGCACGTGGGAGATCGGACAGGCTAGCGCGACCTTGTTGCGATGATGGCAGACGCCTCACCCAACGACTCGCCCTGTTTTTGTTCACTTTCAGGTCTCCATATATATTCTGCAAGTGCCTATGAAGATCTGCGACGCTCCTGTTTTCCGGTAAAAGAAACTCAGTGACAGCTCTCTGATTAGAACGCACCTCCGTTATAGACGCCATTTTAACGGCTACGTGTAGCGACGCAACCTATCGAACCTTCGTGAAATTAAGGGGACAGAAGACGGAATATTCCATGATGTGCTACAACAAATTCCAAATTTTTTAATCAAAATTGGTCGAGAAAAAAGTGTGTTACATTACTTATTGAACACCCGTCGCACTTAACAAAATATTCTTACTGCTCCGTTCCGTTAAATAAACAGTTTTCTACCCAGAACAACCACCTCTGGCCGAAATAACGCCTGGGCTTTGAGTCAAACAGAGCTTGGATGATGTGTACAGGTACAGTTGCCCATGCAGCTTCAACACGATACCACAGTTCCTCAAGAGTAGTGACTGCCGCATTGTGACGAGCCAGTTGCTCGGCCACCATTGACCACACGTTTTCAATTGGTGAGAGATCTGGAGAATGTGATGGCCAGGGCAGCAGTAGAACGTTTTCTGTAACAAAGGCCCGTACAGGACATGAAACATGCGGTCGTACATTATCCTGCTGAAATGTAGGGTATTGCAGGGATCGAATGAAGGGTAGAGCCACGGATAGTAATACATCTGAAATGTAACGTCCACTGTTCAGAGTGCCGTCAATGCGAACGAGAGGTGACCGAGACGTGTAACCAATGCCACCCCATACCATCAAGCCGGGTGATACGCCAGTATGGCAATGACGAATACACGCTTCGAATGTGCGTTAACCGCGATGTCGCCAAACACGGATGCGACCCTCATGATGCTGTAAACAGAACCTGGAGTCATCAGAATAAAATGACGTTTTGCCATTCGTGAACCCATGTTCGTCGTTGAGTAGACCATAGCAGGCACTCGTGTCTGTGAAGCACCGTCAAGGGTCTCCGAGCTGATAGTCCATGCTGCTGCAAACGTCGTCGAACTGTCTGTCCAGATGGTTGTTGTCTTGCTAACGTCCCCATCTGTTGACTCAGGTACCGAGACGTGGGTGCACGATCCGTTACAGCCATGCGGATAAGATGCCTGTCATCTCGACTGCTAGTGATACGAGGTCGCTGGGATCCAGCACGGCGTTCCGTATTACCCTCCTGAACCCACCGCGTCCATATTCTGCTAACAGCCATTGGATCTCGACCAACGCGAGCAGCAATGTTGCGATACGATAAACCGCAATCGCGATAGGCTACAATCCGACCCTCATTAAAGTAGGAAACGTGATGGTATGCATTTCTCCTCCTTACACGAGGCATCACAACAACGTTTCTCCAGGCAACGCCGTCAACTGGTGTTTGTGTGTGAGAAATCGGTTGGAAACTTTCCTCATGTCAGCATGTTGTACGTGTCGACACCGGCGCCAACCTTGTGTGAATACTCTGGAAAGCTAATCATTTGCATATCACAGCATCTTCTTCCTGTCGGTTAAATTTCGTGTCTGTAGCACGTCATCTTCGTGGTGTAGCAATTTTATGGCCAGTAGTGTAACGTTACATGCATTCCCCTAGTGAGACAACAGCAAGTGAAAATATGTAAAATATTCCGTCGTCCTTATCCACCCAATAAACAACGTTTCGAAGGGCCTCATACGCTGATCTGAGCTTGTTGATAGGCCTGTCTGTTTGCTGAGCCTACAGTGTGTTCCTTGTCTGCGGTGCAGGCGCTGTTCGAGCTGGAGCTGGCGGGCTGCAACGAGGTGACGGAGGCGGGCCTGTGGGCGTGCCTGACGCCGCGCATCGTCTCGCTGACGCTCTCCGACTGCATCAACGTGGCCGACGAGGCGGTGGGCGCCGTGGCGCAGCTGCTGCCCTCGCTGTACGAGTTCTCGCTGCAGGCCTACCACGTCACCGACGCCGCGCTTGGCTACTTCTCGCCCAAGCAGAGCGGCTCGCTCTCCATCCTGCGCCTGCACAGCTGCTGGGAGCTCACCAACCACGGCATCGTCAACATCGGTGAGTGCTCACTCCAATACACTTCACACGTTGCTCTCTCACCTGCCATCAAGACGCCATCTTCGCAGGCCTTATAACGCACCAATCTGTTGTAAAGTTACCCGTCGAAGTTTTTCAGGTTCTCTCGCAATCGACATACAGATACACAGTTCACGAACCACTTACAGTGCATGGTACATGGCGCTTAGTCCTCTATATTGGCGATTTTCTTTCTACTCTAAGAAATCTAATACCGTATTTGGGAAGCTAACAACGCAGCAGTAATCCCTGTTGAAAACTTACCATCAGACACGCTCTAGTGAAGCCACTACATGTCTTACCACTTTGTAAGACGCAGGGTTATTAAACTACCCGAAGTAAGTGTATATTACAGCAGTTTTCCTGGTGGCGTTCCTCAGTTAAGGCCATACCCGCACTACCTGTATGTTAAGTGTGTTGCACATGTATCATGCGTTACCTCATAACTATCGCTTTCTCTACGTTTTCCTTAAAAACCGGAAATGGTGAATCGTCTAGAAACTGTGTGAGGACAGTGAAGGGGCTGTATAACCTACAGAACATTTTTGTTCTACTTATCTTCCTGCCTCTTACTTAAATATAAGCAGTATTGATAGCAAAACTGAAGTCAGTATTTAACTAAAGTGTTTTTAAATTGTGGATTTATAAAATGAAATACAGGAATGTCGTAGTAAAAATAAATCAAAAGCTCAGGTTTATTATATAACGATAGAAACGCATTTTCTTCAACAAAAAAGTAAAATAAAGAACTTCAAGGCAAAATATGTCACTCATCACTTCAATACTTCGTCGAACTTTTATAAGACATGTTCCTTTCATTAATAAACAACTACTGAATTTGTCAGTAACAACAGGAAACTCTTGCCTTTGATCATGACGAAAAAACGTTCTAACGTTCTATTTAGTATAAAATAACAACAATAATTGATTATAAATACTTTTTTCGGACGTATAAACTGTACTTGCATCAAAAGTAGTTGCTTTGGTTAATGAAAGAGGAAAAGTTAAGCAATCAACTAATCTTTATTACTTATAAAATACAACTTGTATTCCATAAGGATGTAAAACACACATTGGACTAACACTGTATGATGTACAACTCTAATTATTTGCAAGAAATCAAAGCAACAACAAAACAAAGAGAAATTGGCGGCTCTCAGTCTCTCTCCTACACATTCATTTATGTTTCTTTTCTGCAAATGTTAACAGTACTACCAATAATCCTACCACTTACTACATAATTTATCAGTGTACCACAACTACCAAACCGTACTCTCTGAATTAATAATTATAAATTTAGTGGTCTTGACCACAGCATAATGTAATAACAATCGATTTAATCGGGGGAAAATTCTTGTACCTAGGGAGAAATCACGTTTTGCAGTTCCTCAAGGCTTACTCTCAGGTCCCTTATTGTTTCTCATGTACGTTATCCATCTTCCATCTAATATACAACAGACAAAATTAGTTGTTCTTGCCGCTGCACTAGAATTTTAATCATTCTAAGCACACATACAGCAACAGAAGAAATGGCAAACAATGTTCTTATATGTATCGTTGACCAGTTTTCTGCAGATGGCCTCACTCTCATTTGAAGAAGACAGAAGATATGCAGTTATATACATGTAGTTGCATTAGACCATTGATAAGTGCAACACATGTTGAGTAAATAATAAATACGGTGAAACTTCAAAAATTTTGGTGACCTTTGTTGATGAGAAATTAAACTGGAAAAAGCGAATATCGGAAGTCCTAAAACAGCTTAATTCAATCATACTTAGACTTAAAATAATAGCAAATCTTGAGATATTGAGGAGGGATAAATCAGTAAATTGACGTATCTTACATATTTGCATTCCATAATGTCATATGTAATAATATTCTGGACAAGCTATCTTTAAGAAATAATTTTGGTAAAGCCGCGCTGTACGGATAATATGTGGTGCTTACCCACGATCATCTTGTAGATATTTGTTTAAGGAATTGGGTATTCTGACTACCTTGCTTCACAGTATATTTATTCCCTCATGAAGTTTGTTGTTAATAATCCACTGCAGTTCGAAAAAAAAACAATAATATACATAATTACAAAACCAGAAGCAAAAATGGTATTCATTACTCCACATTAAGGATGTCTTTAGCGTAAAAAGGGGTTAACAACGCTGCAACCAGAAAGTTTGGTCGCGTACCCAGCGATATAAAATGTCTTATAGACAGCAAACTAAAATTTGAAACAAACTAATAAGTTTCTACCTGACAACTCCTATTCCGTAGAAGAATTTATATTATTGTAATGTGTAAAGGTGGTGGGTGGGACTTACTAACTTATAACTGTATATTTAAAAAAATGACAAAGTATGAAAGCTAGAGGAAGAAACCTCTTAATATGCTTATGAAGTCCTTGGATACTGACAAGCAACGTTAGTAGTGATGTTTTTGTGGTTAACACGGTACTAATTATAGTGTAAGCATGATCTGAGGAGAGTTGCTAGTCAACCGAAACTGGTTATGATCTAGTTGGTGTTATATTACGGTATATTGAAATGAAGACAAGTGAAATTCATAATATAGTATTGCCAATCACCGTACGGCTTTGCTTCATGGCTCTGTAACCTGGCTATATTAGAAAATACAAGAATACATAGATTTAATTGGAATACGGGCAAGCTAGCGTACAAATGATGTTCACTGTCTACAGATCTCTGTTTATTCCGCACCACACCCTGTACACGTGTACTTGGGATATTCAAAGTTCTACGACTACATTCCACAATATCGTATAAATAATGTTTTAACATTAAGTAGTTAAAGTACTTCGAGATCTTATACCAGCTGCGATTAAGTCACATGATAAAACCATTTTGTGTTGTCCATCCTGATTACTACGCTCAATTAGATGGCGTCTCCAAAACCCTACAGTCCTTGTGACCTCAGGTTGATGTTCGTTCTATCTCGTATATGTACGTGCGAGATCGGTCGATAGCGCGATCCCCACATGTTTCTATCAACTAGAATGTTTGGATATAACTGAGTAATAGTGACATTAAATTAATAAACACCTTCCCTAAGAAATTCATTAATTTCTCTAAGCTGCTTAGATTGTAATATAAGTTATTAAAATATTGTTTGATGCCTAAGGCTATCGGATCTCCATGCCGAGAGCGTGTCGGTTCCCCCCTTCTCAAGCTGAATCGGCTATTTGTAGCACATTAACTGCTTCGGTTCTGCCTAGTAATTAACGAAGAGCGCCTGCCTCCAGTACATCCCGGTAAGCGCTATTGAATGAAACTTTTCTGATGCGCTGAAAGCAGCTTACATCAAGGTAAGAAAAAGTAGATTGGATGAAAAGAAACAGCGACTCCATTACCGCATGGGGTGAGGGAATGTCTTCCACCACTAGGATCCGAACCGGGTACCGTCAAGTCAAGCGCAACCGCACAGGCATTGGTTAGCGAACTCGGCTAAGAGGATAGGCGTATTGTTACGTAGCTTTGCTCTAATATCAGTACTCTTAACTGTTATCTAACGGAATTCCGTGAGGATGTCGCTATTTTTCCTCCCCAAAGATACACACTGTAGTTCCTAGAGGAACTAAGTTACATTTTCGTGTCAATCATACCGACCTAATAGAATCCTAGCGGTGCATTTATGACTGAGTACTGTTGTGTTTAATCGATATGGACTCAAAACCCACGAATAGGACTCTAGACTCCGCCACAATAACATCTTCTCTACAAATACTGTGTACATTTTCTGGATTACACTGTACTGGATCTCTTCTATGTAATAAATGAGATGAAAAGGATGGGAAATAATCAAGTGGTAAATAAACGAAGATCCTATAATCAAGTATTTGTTGCCGATTGGTCAGTGGAAGTTGCACACACCAGCTTCCTAAAACCCACCAGAGGAGCAAAATACATTACAGGAAATAAAGGATGACTTAAAATTCGGTAAAGAAATCGAAAGCTGTTGCAAATCTTCTTGGGCACTGTTTAAGAAAATCTGTGATACATAAACGTTGGAAACAAGATCTTCCATTATGGAGCCCAAGCATGTGAAAATAAGCTTAATGTTTTCTACTCTCTTGAACACGCCCTACTTTAAATTAAAATCCGTGCAGGAAAAGAGAATAGTGAATAACTTTAAACGCATCTTTGCTTCACATTTAGACACACCTTGTCTCTCTAGAAAGGACAATGTCCTGACTGACCAACTCACCATCGCCCAGGCCAAACACCTAAGGAATAAACCTGAAATTTGGAGAATGTATGCGTTTTCTACTGTAGGCGTCGTTTAAAAGGGTATTTTTCGAAATTCCAACCCTAATAGGGTGAAATAGGATATAAAATTTTTCGTGAAAATGTATTATGAAAGCACTTTAAATCTCAATATATGAAATTTTAATTTTGGTTTCTCAGTTAAAAATAAAAAAAATATATTTCACTATTTTTAGAAATTCAACCCTGTGGGATGAAACGTTTTACGGAAATATTTCATTGCACAAGCATTTTTAAAAACTTGAAAACTGGTGTTTGGCTTCTCGTCTAGAGGCAAAGAAATATGTGTGCCACTGTTTTTGTAAATTCAACCACTAAGTGGGTGAAATGGGGTCAGCCCAAACCGCTAAGAATAGAAACTTGAAGTTTGGAGAAGGTGTGGATCTTATACTGAAGGCATCGTTTAGGAAGTAACTGTCCCAAATTACACTCTTAAGGGGGTGAATTACAGGATGAGAGGTTTTAGGGAAGTATGTCGCTATTAAGGGAATTTTGAAGCTAAAACTACTAAGAGAAAAACTGGTATTTGGTTTGTCACCCAGAAAATAGAACATACATGTTTCAGAATTTTTGGAAAGTTAACCACAAAGGGGATAAATAGCGGGTGAACGTTTGTTTGAAAATAAGTAATTACTAAAGAACTAGTAAAGGATTTTTAAAGATATACCTATGACAATTAGTATCTGGCTTCTCGGTTAGGAATTTAAAAAAATATGTGTTTCAGTATTTCTAGAAATTCAGCCCCTAATAGAGCGCGATTGCGGATAAAAAATTTTAAGAAAACATTTCGTCACAGTAAAAAATTTTAAAGTTAAATTTATGGAAACTGGTGTTTTATTTTTCGATTAGACATAACGAAATATTTGTTCGGGGATGAAAGTTGTTATAGAAATATCCCCACAAAAATGCAAAAGGTATGATTAATAAGAACTTTGGACTCCAGCTACCAGAATTGTTTTTTTGTTAGAAGTACATCCGTGAAAGACCATGTTTATATGGCCTTAAGTAGCATGACAAGTTAAGAAGGTGTTGCAATTTGTGAACAACGTAAGAATTTCTATTAAATAAAAACAAAAAAAAATATCTCTGCAGGCCATACAGTCTACAAGAGCGGGGCAGTGGGTGCTACGCTAGTTAGATTATGCAAATCATTGTCATGCTCACATGCTACCTTACTAAAATTTATTACCGGCTTCGGTTTTGCAGCCATCTTCGTATCTAAAAATAAGAGAATATAAACAGAAATATGTCAGTATATTCGTAAAACAAGAGAATATGTTTATTAAATGTGTGACTACAGTGAACAAGTGACCTAAAAATTGCAGAAACGACACACAGCGCTTGTGGAATGTCTACGGAGGCCTGGTAGTGAACAAAAGCACTGCGAGTTGCTTGGCGAGGCGTGCAAACCTGTCCGATTTCCCGCTTGCCCTGCCGGCCACACACAGCTGTCCTAGCCTCAGGAATCTGAAGAAATGGCCTCATCGTGTTCGTCGCCACAAAAATGCAAACGAACTTCTCCTTCTTCGTGACAATGCAAGGCCTCACACAATTCTACGCACAGGAGAGGAGCTAACAAAGCTTCGTTGGCCTGTTCTTTCTCATGCACTCTACAGCGAGGATCTCGCAATTTCCGACTCCCATCTGTCTGGCCCAATTATGGGTGCAGTACGTGGGGGATAGGGACGTTATTGATGCAGCAAGGCGTTGGCTCCGATGTCGACCAGGACAGTGGTACCACGAGGGCGCACACCCCCTCCAACTGAGGGAGCGTAAGGCCGTCGCCCTGAACGGAGGTTATGTTGCTTTGGAGCCAAAAGAGTGGGGAATAATATGTTGTATTGCAAACCCGAATAAAACTGACCTGCTTTCAGAAAAAAAAACGTGTTGCATTACTTATTGAAGAAACCATAATTAATAAATGTGCTGTGGGCAGACTTGTCCTCGAAGGCGACAACATCCACAGGGCTGGACGCATGACTTCCTCGTTTGACAACTCCTGCCACGCCTCCGTAGACATTCCACAAGCGCCTATGAATACCTGCGCTACTCTGGTTTCCCGCCAAAAGAAACTCAGTGGCAGCTCTCTGTCTGGAACGTACTTTCGTCACAGACGCCAGTTTGACGGTTATGTATAGCGCCGCCACCTATCATAGCTTCATAAAACTGCAGCAGTTAATGCGGTAATATTAACCGATGTCCCACAACAAATTTCGTGTTTTTTCAACAGGAATTGGTCGAGGAAAAAAAATTGTTTCATTATTCGTTGAACGGCCCTCGTAGTACGAGGGGCAATACTTGATCATGAAGAATCTTGAAACAAGCTTCTCGTTTATGTTTATGGTTGATATGCCCGCTAATCCCTCTGGGCAGAACAGGTAATTAGGATTACGGAAAGGGCCAAATAAGGTTGGGGTCAGTTTCACCTTATAATTGTAATTTACTGTAATTTAATAACACATTTGCAACCAAAGCGGCACATAGCCGAACCTTTACCAAATGCAACTCTTTCACGTCTGAAGGTCTCCAAACAAAAAATCTTAACAAATCAACAAGATAACAATGCAATCAATAAAAGCAAAAAAAAATAAATAAATATTATATATATATATATATATATATATATATATATATATATATATATCACTGCTCTAAGTGGAAAGCATCAAGGCAAAGCAGATAGAAAAAAACATATGCAAGGTGCAGTACCAATGGCTGACGGGCACAATTTTCAAAATTTTAAAATATAATACCGTCATCTTTTAAAGGCAGAAAGCCGCAATGTTTAAGCTTGAAAGATAATTTTAAGAATAAAGTCGCAAGGCTGAAATCACACAATTAATTTTCGAAAATTTTTAAAAAAGCATAACCATAAGCCTTAAATTTTAAGTAGCTGAAAACACATAGTAAACACCGGTGGGAAAGACAACGGCACTCAGAAGCCTCCACGGAGGTCGGTCTGCCCTCGTTCACTTAGGTGGGACAGATGGTGAGCCCAGCTACACTTGATCCGTCGGAACCCAACCAAAGGACAGCCACGGACCGACCGACAAAACGATTTGCTTGCCACCAACCGGTACATGAGAACTGAAACACCAAAATGTTACGGACGTAGTTATCCACAATCAAATATTTATTGTATTAATCTATCAAAACCTTCGGTATTTGAAAGCACTACTCAACCTTGACGTCCTGGGTCGGTGAGCCACGAAGCTCGTAGCGATCGGACAGCTCTACATACTCTCCGACACTGCGCAGGGACCGGCAGCGGACCCAGCCGACCGCGCCGCACGGAGATATCTATCCTCCCTGGTCCGCACCAACCGACCGACTCCTCTCAGAATCTCGACAACATCTCAAATAGTCATCAGTGGAAATAACACGAACTACACACACAACCTGACAAACACTTGCAGGAAGACCTGAACGATACGCAACAGTAACTAAACACGCGCGGAGACGAATCGGGAGTCGCGCACACACACAGCCCCGAATCATGAACGATCGGCGAGCCAAAACGCGTCGTCCGGTAGGACGACGGACCGACGATCCACCAAGAAACAAGACCGGGGCCCGGCTCAAGTAATGCGTGACGGCAATGGTCGGGCGAACCATGTCTACGCACACCTCACAGCTCCAACCTGTCTGCATTAGTGCCGCATTGCAACTCCCCGACTGGCAGGTCCGGACTGCGCTCCAGAGGCGTTCCAACTCACTGGCACACCCGAACGACAGATAACGACCGGGAAGTAATAGCAGTCAAGCAAAGATAATACGAGAGGGGATATATCGATACGCGCTGCTAGCGCCGGTCACGGCCAGGCAAAGCAGAAACTCAGTGACACCAGTAATTTAAATTAACGTAGTGAGGTGGAAGAACGTCAAAAAAAAAGGGCGTAAAAATACATAATGGCGGGAACCCGAGCCACGCACAGATCAGGCGACCCGGCCAAGGTAAGAAAAGCATCCCGAAAAGCCTCACAGAACCACCTCGAGACTGGTCTGCTAAATCCCACAGCATACGTCTGGGACTACTATTGAAAGAACGGCTGAAACATAGCAGTCAGCAGACCTGCGAGTTGATAACTTGACGGGAGCTAACCATCAGTTAGTGACTTCAACCGGATACGATATACCTGAAGAAACTTCTGGACTGGAGGTCACTATCGAGGCTGGAGGAGGTGATCACGGTATTCTCGTTTAAAACCTTCAGGCTCTCGTTTTCCAACTGGTGTTCTCCCATATGTGTGAAGCTTTAGTCGTGACTTGGACTTGCGCCCGGCACTGCTTAGCATATAGGACCGGGGCAGGAGAGTGAACTGCGGTGAGTGCGGTGAGTGCTTGGGGGGCTGCGACTGCCCATCGATTAGCGGGGCGGCTGCTGGTGACGGGCGGCCGCGTGTATCTGACGGCCGCGGCAGGGCCGGAGATGACGCCTCCCGCTCTCTGATTGATTGCGGCGGCGCTCGCAGCCGTCGCTTTGTCTGCCGGCGTCACTCCCGCCGTCTCCTGCGCTCGCCTTATTGGACATCTCGAGGTTGTCCTTTTCGTGGGAGAATCGCCACGTGCAGAAGTTTTATCGCCGTGACTTCTAGATACTGTTTTCTGATTCGGTCACGTCAGAACGGTTCCCACTACAAAATCACGTAGTATTCCTCCACAAGACCTGTGCAAATCTAGTAAAGCGTCTTCGTTTGCAATGGTCACGGCGTTTATTAACCCCTTCAGACCCTCTGGCTGTAATTGTGTGCATTAAATTTTACTGTGTCTTAACTGCAACAGATATATTTTCCCCAATAGAAATCTGAGCTACGCATTTGACAATGTTCAACATTTTCGTCATGTGTAAGTGCTGCCAACTGTTGGGCAGCACTATGAAAATATCAGCAAGCCAGTGTGGCAGTTCGTAGTAGTTAGAGAATATTTCATAATTAGTTTTTTAGTCCATAAAATGAAGCCAAGTGTAGAGAATATGTTTTGAAAACGGATACATATTTTTCTATAAATTTTGCATCTAAAATTATTAAAAAATCACCTAGAGCATTGTTCCTTCCTCCAGAAAAATTTCTGGTCTGACAGGGTTAAGTAAGACTTGCGTACCGTGACCCACTACCTCCATACGAGACACGCCTAATTTTTTTTATAATTTTCTTCTGTTACAAATAGTTGTATTCTTTACATTTTTTACACCTTTGCCTGTACTCTAACCAATCCTCTAACATTTTTTCCACTCTCAACTTCAGAACACAGTTCTGGAAGCGCTCGAAAAATTTTGAGGTGAAGAAAATCGCATTCAGTGCAGTTTTTGTTTGAGTCAAGGGTACAAAAAAAGTTTTCGGCGATTAATCACATCAGTAGGGCATCACAGATTAGTTCAAAGATTTTTTTCGGTCAAATAATCAACAATTATCAATAATCAGTCAATAATTCAATTGTCTGCAGCACATATATTTTTATCATGCTTTACCGTTTTCGAAAAAAATTAGGGATATCATAAATCTTTAGACTCTGGAAATACATTTATGCGATGTATAAGAAGAATATTATAGAATCTTACTTAGTAGGCCTATTGGTTTATCAGATGTCAATATCTTATTCATTAAACCATAATGCTGCAATATGTCCAGAAATGTACATATTTTAAGCGCTTATTGTAACCACAGACAGACAATTTGCAGAAACTGAATCATTTCTATCTAAATGTCAAGCTATTGTACTAGCAGCAAGGAACATTGCAATCCCACATACTTTTCCTCCGTTCCTGCTTAACCTTTGGAATTACCCCTAAAGGACTTACCTTAAAAGTTCCCATCTCTGGGTGCAATTCCTCCTTCCACCAATCTCTCCTGGACTTCCAGAACCTTCAATCCTCAGCCCTTACCCAACTTGTCCTGAATCTCTACACTACTTCATGTAACCACCACTCCCAACAGCTCCTATCTCTCTTCAAAGTCCTCCACCTCTCAAACCCTTGCTTGGAGAACACACTCAGGAACATCATCCCAGAAGCCTTAAAATTATAGCAAAGGTGTTTAAAGAAGTTACATATAATACATTTTAAGAATACATAGCACATAGTTCTATTATATAAAGGGAATGGGCTACTTTTCACATTCTATAAGAGATGTGATACAATCAAAATAGTTCCTTTTTTTAATGTAAGTTTGTCATTCAACAGGTACTTTGAATTTTTGTGGGAATGTTTAATTATTTAAAATTATTCTGAAAGTTTCATTTTGTAGCCCTTCTCAACTACTTACAAAATTTCAGATGCTCAACAAAAAACTTTTACAGAGCATCTTAAATTAAAAAAAAAACAGATACTATTTTAATCACATACCATATCGTATAAAAAGTGAAAATTATATATATATTTCACATTTTATAACATATGTAATGAAATTAGTGCCAATAGTGTCTGTTTTTCTTATATAAGATGATATAAGATCAGAATGTATTTCTCTATTTTGAGATGTTCCGTAAAATTTGACTTATATGAATTCTCAATGTCTTTGTTGAGCGGTTCAGCTAAATGTTTATCTAAACATAAACTGACAGTTTACAGTAACTGTATCACATTCATGTATATATATCAAGCTGTTGTGCTAGCAGCAAAAGCTGTAGAAACAGCTGTGTGTTTGCAAATTCAAGTGCTCAACAAAGAAAGCGAGAATTAATATGAGTCAACTTTTGCGGAAAATC
This sequence comes from Schistocerca gregaria, assembly GCF_023897955.1. Taxonomy (NCBI): domain Eukaryota; kingdom Metazoa; phylum Arthropoda; class Insecta; order Orthoptera; family Acrididae; genus Schistocerca; species Schistocerca gregaria. Next base: position 358,170,972 of record NC_064922.1, read on the forward strand.
TTAAAATAGAGACACATTCTTCCTCCTCCACCCTTGCTTAACATGAAAAGTTTGTATATATTTGACAAGGGCTACAAATGAAACCTTTGAAAATAATATGTAATATGTAAACATTCCCACCTACATTCAAAAGATTTGTTGAATGATCAACTTGCATAAAAAACACACTATTTGGATTGCCTATTATCTGTTATAAAATGTGAAAACTAGTCTATTTCGTTAATATATATTAGAGCTATGTGCTTTTTTTTCAAATGTAGTATTCATGGCTTCCTTGTATAACTTGGTTATGCTTTTAAGTGTTTTTACATATATTCCTTGCTGCTAGCACAACATGCTTGACATACATATAGACATAATCCACTTACTGTAAACTGTCTGTCTGTGTTTACAATAATCACATTCAATACGTACATTTCTGGATATATCATGGCGTTATGGTCCTATGAAGAAGGTGCAGAAATCTTCTAAACAAATACTAAGGAAGTTTTCTTAATATACTTCTTATATTTCACGTAAATTTACAACCAATATCTAAATATTTATAATATCACTAATTCTGTGAGCTTCTGAAGATGACAAATTAATTAGTCCAAACCGGTAAAGCATAATAAAAATACATATATCGGCATCTGACGACCGAGTTTTATTCTGCAAAATATATACTAAGGTTGAAGAAAATTTCAGGTATGAACGAAATAATAAATAATCGTTTGACATTCTGTTTGGTAGCTGATGAAAAACGATGCCACGCTTTCGGCTGTTTCTTTCTGATCTCACCGATGCCTTGTGGAAGCAAAACTGTAATGTACCAAAACTGTTGACTCTTAGCTGGTCACTTGTTGACGTATTGCGTGCTGGGTCTGTCTCGGGAATTTGCGGCCGAGTTGGTTAGCGATTCGACGAAGTGACATGTCAGAAGAAGAGATTGAAAGGGGAATTTAAAAACTTTTGTAAATTTTTTACTACCCTGTAACAAAAAAAAATCTTGAGCAAGAGCCACGAGGAGAGCCGCGCGGTCTTGGGTGCATTGTCACGGTCGCGTTGCTCCCCGCGTCGGAGGTTCAAGTCCTCCCTCGGGCATGGGTGTGTATGTGTTGTCCTTAGCATAATTAAGTTTAAGTTGGATTAAGTAGTGTGTAAGCCAAGGGACCGATAACCTCAGCAGTTTGGTCCCATAGGAATTTACCACCACCACCATCTTGAGCGGGGATGTCATATTTATTTTTGCTACTTGCGAACACATGGAGAAAAAAGAAAACATCCTCAGCAGGGATGCCTTGAACAAGCCCAAGATTTTATCACGATGCTTACGTTGCGTTCACAAACTACTGGGTTGTGTAGATTTTCTTACTCGATAGAATGATATTGGCCTTGTAAAACATTAATACTGCTTATACGCGCAATGGATAACTTGGTTGTTCGTACACAAGCACAGTAGTCCTGACAAAGCATTGATTTCACTACAATGCTTTACTGCACATAAGCCTCATTCCGTTTCGAGAAAAATAACCTTTGGATCACGACGTTGGAGAGGAATAAACATGTGAAAATGAATCAAGTTTGGACTCTTACTGGTTATCAATAGGAGATGGGATCGATAAGTAAACGGAATGGTAATCTATTTACTGTTAAAACATATGATTGCCAGGAATGTTCACAGAGGGAAATAGAAGGGCCTTAACATGCAAACACGCAATTTAGAAAGGTGATATTAGTCTTAAATGTTTGTGTAACAGAGGCAGTAGAATGAAATGGTATAAATGGGAGCAGTATTGCAGGCGTGGTCAACTTCGTGTGGGTGGGTGGTATTGGACGAGGATAAGGGGAATTATTAGCACGTACTATTATGGCCAAACATTCTAGAATCCTAAAGGTGGTGAACTACTGCCATTCAACCCGTTTGAGCGTACAGTGTGAGAACACATATAAGTTACTAGGTAGGTAGCGTAGTCGCTAAAGTACATTTAAGTCGTAAAGAGTGAGGATTCTCTACGCATATTGGTAATCATATTTGCCATCATTTCACATATTACAAAATGGATTGCAATGTAACTTGATGGGTACAAGCAACTCAACTAGCGGCACGGACTGCCATCCAAGGCTATGTTCAACATCGAAAAAAATGCCTAAACCTGCGTCTTCGAAAGAAAAGGATCGCTAAATGGTGAAGTTAGGGTGTTGGAGTCTCTAGTTTCTCCGCTTCATCAGTTTACAATTATTTTAGACCAACCATGATGCCCAATGACCCACTCACAGTCAAAGTATCGAGACCTAAGATCCTGGTTAACAAGTTCAAAAATTGAAACCTCAGGTCTTGATTAATACATTCAAAAATTACGAAAGTTCCAGAAAAATACTCCCAGAGTCTCGCAAGCAAATATGTGTGTGAATCAGGAATAGAGCAATTCAGAAGGGACTGAATGCAACGGAATCTATGCATGTGGTACAGTTTCGTCACGGACTAAGGCATTCACCCTTATTATCACCCTAAAGTTTAAATAAAAGCGACCAAAAATATAATCGCAAGTACTCTATTGAACTACTCTCCTGATCGAAACATGTTAATGCCGACTACGTGCTGAAATAAAACAAATTGTTATGCAACTCTAAAATATACCAGGAAGCCACGAGATGCTACCATCTCATACTCACACGTCTCGAAACAAAACGTCGGGCGCTCGTGATTTTCGCCGGTCGCGTCCTCACGGGCTGTGGAGGGGGGATGGAACCGATACCCAGCACCAACCTTCCATTTACAGATGTTTTAAATGATACGGTGCACCTCTGGCCTGCCCTGAACTCATTGCTATACCCAACTGCCCGAGTACCGTTAAGTTGGCAAAACGGACATACAGTGGCTACCTCTCTATTTCCCCGTGGGACTTTCAAAATGCACTCATTGATTCATATAATCACTCACAAGAGTAAACAAGTAAACAGGAGGAACTGTGGATTAAACGGGTACCAATACATCATAAATAAGTACATTTGCCCACCGATCTTTTCTCCAGAGTCTCATCACCTCAGAGAAAGAGTGTCTTGTATGTCGTAACCATCCTCGGAAGTTCTATATGACAACGTTTATGAAATGGAATTAACTGTACCGTTTCAAGATGTCGCCCACAGCCTTTTCGCCACTTATCCCCAGGGCGGCGGACAGCACCGATTTTATACAGTATAGTGCATACACGGCGTAAAGACTATTTACAGATCGATCAAAAAGATTAAGGAGTGTTTCAGATCGGCAAAGAAAAACAAGACCTACTCGCAGTAATTGGGAATATATCACATACCATATAACAAGTCTACAGGGTCACCCAAAAGTACATTAACATTTGAAAATTTAATACTCCACAGAATAACGTAGGTAGGGAGATAAAAACTGGCACACATGCTTGAAATGACATGGGGTTTTATTGAAACCAGAACGGGACACTATTATGCCACATAATTATGCTACTAAGTACACAAAATGATCAGCAGATGGTGCTTCATGTAATACAAAAGCATTAACTACCGTAACAATTGATTTTTAGTAAATACGTTGTTATTTATAATAAATGCTCAATAAGTCGGCCGTCATTCATCAACAATACCTGCAGTCCAGGGACATTGTTGTGAACACTACTGTACAGCATATCAGCAGGTATAGTGAGAAACGGCCGTCGGTTGTTTCTTTTAGCATCCCGAATGAGGTCAAGCGATGGCGGTGGACCTGCGATTTCAAGTAACCCTACAACCAATAGTAACACGGACTGAGATCTGGGGATCTGGGGGGCCAATCATAACGGTAAGTGGCAGATCAGCATGGAATCCTCACCAAACGATGTGCCTAAGACATCTTTCACGCGTATAGCAATATGGGGTGGGGCGCCATCCTGCATAAAATTTGTTCCTTCCAGCAGGTGTTTATCAGCCAAGCTAATGCTGAAGCGATTTTACATTACATCGGCGTACCTCGCACCCGTAACGCTGACAGTTTGAAAAACAGCACCCCCCCCCCCCCCCCGCCCACATTTCCACTAAGAAACGTCATTTCACGCATGTGTATCATGTTTTACCTGTCTATATACATTATTCTGTGAAATGGAGCATTTACAAGTGTTGACGGAATTCTGAGTCACCCCGTTTGTTGGAATGGCTCGACAATCACTCAACCCCAGGATCACTGAACATAAATTTATCTAACCTCCTTGAAGTCACGTGAAAGTATAAACCATATAATAATTGTATACCAATAAGAGTATGTTAACGCTGTAATGAATGAGAATTTCAGTTTCATTCTATGTGTCAAATACTTTGTCTTTAAAACCAAAAAATACGTACTTGGCCAGAGACTTTACAAGCGAGCGAAGATTACTTAAAAACTGAAATCTATGTAATCTTTTGCAAAAAGAAGAAGGGCTGACTTCAGTTATTATTCTCGCCATATGAAGGCTCTCTTTCATCGCCTGGCTATTGTAACGTAAGTATCCACGTTCGTATGTACCGTAATTTTGATTTTAAGAGAAAGTATTTGCATGCAGAAGTCATTCAGAATATTAGACCTGGTTATCTCCCATGTTAATGACCCTAATTTTTTTGATTTTTACTTTTCAGATGCCGAGAAGAAAATACTGGTGATACGGAATGTTCAACAAGTCTCTCCGCAGTGCCGTATGAATGTTACCCGCGCGTGCCGTATGCCGCAGTGAATATACCGAAATGAAACTCAGTGAAATACAGTTTATTAATTTGTTGAATATTCATTTTTACTTACAAATTTTCACAGTAAATGTTGAAAGTGTCCCCCGCTTGAAGGGAAGTAACCCAGGCAGGCGAACAATCATACGGCACGCGCAGCTAACAATCAAATGGCACAGCGGAGAGACTTTTTCAACACTCCGTGTAACGACCGAACACATTACGTGATCTCTCGTTATTTATACCATATCGCTGAGCAGAACCTCCCTGACATTGATTTCCCGAACATTTCTTTTAGTTCGTTGAATATATTTTTTTCCGTAAGAATCTTGTTATGTTGATCGGTCAAATGCTTTTGAACAGTAACATCAGCAATCC